>NC_072457.1:12911021-13023554 GCF_027596085.1 Anoplopoma fimbria
TCATATCCTGTGGCTAATATTGTATTTGCTCTTGAGTCACATGCTTTTGAGTAAATCCCCCCCCCCACCCTAAAACTTTTGCAGCAAAACAAGTGATGATCTACTGTGAAAGGAACAGTATAAGTGTGTGACAGTTAAGACTAAAGCTGGACGTGACTCGAGGTTAGTTTAATAAGCTTATGTTCCTTCCAAACTATCTGTATTGTTCTGATGCAGATGCTACTTATAACTGGTGATCATGTGGCAACAGAGACCACAGGGAGACAAACACCATGGGATTGATGCACAAAACAATAAAAGCGGTGCGTGTGCCTTATTCTGTTACATCCCAATCATTGTGCACGTGCATGAGTCCCATTTCCGCTCCCACTGGTGGCCAGTAATTGACTTGGAAACGCCCTGAGTCACTTGTTTGTCAAGGGGAAAGAGTGGCACGAATGTAAATATAGAGAATGATAAAATGCAACACTCTTAAAGTTATTTAAAATGAAGCTTGTACATGCATGTAACAGATTTTGCTGCATGGATTTCAAAAATGATAAAGCAATCAGGGACATTGTCAAAAAACTAACATGTTTTACTATAAGACTACATCTCTCACCTTGTATCTCCTTATCGCCTAGCTCCTCTTATCATTTCATGCCCGGTCTGAAGTATGTGAGGTCCACACATTCTCACCACACATTCCTCTTTTATAAATACCAGACCATAGATTTGTGGGACACCAAAACAATGCTTTAAGGACCACATAGAAACAATGAGCTATCCAAAATAGATACACATGGTCGATCTTTCTTTACTGGATGGCCCCTTTGGGTAACTGAATATGTGTGTAATTCATGTTTTCAAGACTCTCAAAACGGCTGTAAAATAAAGATGGATAACACACATATAATAATGATAACTGCTTAAAATAAAGATCATTCTGATGTTAATTACACATTTCAAACATAATCTCACTAATGTGAAACTACAAAACACTGGTGACATATTTACCGTGCGGCACAAAGATACTATGCACTGCCAACTTCCAGAGGGCTTTGCCCTCACTGGCTGTTTTGTTTTTGTGGCTGAGTTTTTCTTTGTGACGCAACAACATGATTTCAGGCTTACTACCCTCTATAAATATCCAGAAGAAAACGTAATCATTTTCACTTATATTGTGTTTTGAAACAAAGGGCCTAGACACCAGTTTGGTTCATAAAAGCTGAACTGAAAAGAAACAACAAAATAATCAACAATCAAAACTCAGCCGATAAATAAGAATCAAACTGTTTTTCACCATGTTTGTGAGTCCTCACAGCATTACTTTGAAACCATTCTTGTTACCAATAAGGCTACGTTGCAACTGATACGCCTATGTATGACACCATGGCGATAGTCTGTGTCCGGGACAAAAGTGGGCCGGTAAGGAGAACTATTGTAGTAGCACAGATATGAATATTTAATGGCTATTTGTTTGTAATGGACATTAAATTATTAATGGCACATGCAATCCATTTTCAAGCTGTGGCAGATCACACAACAGCAGTGTGTTTGCTCCAAATGGAGAGCTGAGTCGTTATGGCAGCCAGGACACAGTCCAGTAATCTTTTTCAATGTTAGCCTAAGAGGCTAATGCTGCACAAGTAGCCCTCTGTTGCATCCTGTTCGACTCCCTTGTTTGTTTGTTTCTTCAAGCATGTGTGGAGGGGGTTTAACAGAAAGTGAGTGTTTGTTCTCTGTTCCACTTGCTAAGCAGATTTAATGAATCCCCTACTTAATCAAAAGAGCTATGGCTCTGTTGTCATTTGACTGCCCTGTCACATTTGCTACGTACATATTTGCAAATGACAACTGCTTCAAATGAGAGCGACAGATGTAATGGCTCATGTCCAAAGTATTGTATACTGTAAATGTATTTTCCCTCAGCTGAGAGGACTCAAGACGAGTATGGGGTATGTCCTCAATCTCCCTCCACAGCCATCAAAATGAGGACCTTCAGGGTTCAATGTTTTCCTTCTTCCGGTCTATGTAGCAGCCTTGGAGTCCAGCGCTGAGGCCCTATTAAGGGCTGGACGAAGAGTACAACATAATCCTTATCTGTTTCTAGTGGGTACATGCCAATGGACTACAGGGATTATAATGGTCCATCCATAAAGCTATGTGCAATGGGAGGAGCAGCCCAGCAAAAATATGGATAGGAAATATTATCAAAAATCAATATCATTGTAATTGTACATATTCATTGCAGTTATGATGAACTGGAATATGAAATATGAAATATGAATATGAATATGAAATATGAAAATATATACAGGGTCCGAATCTTTTCTAAAGATCATTTTCCAGGACTTTTCCCAAGACATTTTCAGTGATGATCTAGCTGGTATGACAGACAGGTATAGCGCCATACACTGATATGTTCCTAAAATGACATGCAGTCTTTTTCATTTCCCTCTTGCTTCCCAGGACATGTGGGCACCCTGGAATATTTTTACAAATATTAAATATTCACTGCACTATGTGTTCAAACATAAGCAATAGTCCTCACTGTGTTTCAGGCTTCAATGTAATAGATGTACAGATGTACAGATGGACGGATAGATAGATAGATAGATAGATAGATAGATAGATAGATAGATAGATAGATAGATAGATAGATAGATAGATAGATAGATAGATAGATAGATAGATAGATAGATAGATAGATAGATAGATAGGTTTTTCTTTATATTACCTTTCCATGTGGCAATGGACTGTCACACAACTCTTAACAGAGTGATGCAAAAAAACAACCTTGCACCTTCATTCCTGCATCTCCTCAAGTCCCCTCTGAGAACACACTGGCGTGAAGATATCAGTCTCTAAGCTGTTCTTTTGAAAAGGTTTTCACAAATGGACCTCAACAGAAATTCACAGATTGAAAAGGTAAGAGAAATGAAAGAGGGAAAGGAGAACCAGATGGAAAATGCAGTGTCAATGAAATGGGAAACCGCAGCTGATACAGTTATGACAAACTCTGGCTGGGAAAAGTCTTACAAAAGCAATTTTTGGTTAGATACCATCATGCTGTAACTGAATGAGACATTAATGGACAGGAAGTGTTTACTCTTTCCCACAGAATTTTGACTGCAACAATGAATGAATATTGCCTTCTCACATTTACTGGATTGGTAACAAATAGAGAGACAACATTTTCTAGTTTGTGTCAAGCTCCTGATGGTTGGGGCTGCTCAGACACAGGAAAGTCGGCTGAACTGCTTTCACCTTTGAGCTCCACCAATCAGCAGCACAGCCTCAGCGGCAAACTTTGCCCTGAGTGGTTAATCGGGTAAGCAGGGGCCCCCCGGCTTCTAGTCTGCTGCTGCTCAGTCTGGAGATGGGGCTTATGAAAGAGAGCTGAAAGCGTGACATGTTCACATACGATTGTAATGTGTTCAAGGCTTTTCCTATCCAAGAGGGTTTTCATGAAACTACGTGATCTTGATTATCTGCTTAAATACGATAAAACATCGGTTGGACGACCTACATGGAGACCTGGGTTCAAACTGATAGAAAATGTAATCAGGTTGAGAACAGTTCACCTACTGTAGTCTGATCACTAGTAAAGTGCAGAAATCCTGGATTATTCTGCTTATCCATTCATTTATCAGCATCTCTCTGATAAACGGTTTGGTGGGAAACGAGTGCATAAAGCTTTGACTGCATAACTAGTTGAGGCATTTGGTTGGCGATGTGATCTCCTTTTGATACATTGTGCAGTAATTGATCATTTTAAACCAGTCTGATATATATTTCTGAGCAGATCCTGAATAAGTGGAGGGAGACAAAGCAAGTACAGCAAACATCTGGAATGGAGATCAAGAAGCTATGGTGTATCATATGGTTTTAATTGAAAGCAGAGGTGGAGACACAGCTTGCAATAATGTGGCAGGTTGCTGGTCTTCCAAACAGCAACATGTGACAGTGGAATGATTTTACTTTGAACTTGTGTCTGACACTTCTATAAATCAGCTCAAATGATGGCAAAGGAAGAAAAACGTGTCGCCATCACCACCTTCTCCTCCCTGAGGGAGACACACCTGAAGGGTTGTATTAGATTTCTCATTAGGCTTCTGTTCTGATTAAAGATGTGTCGGTAGTAATATCGGATATCGGCCCGATACTCAAATCTGGATCGGGTATCTGTGACAATTGGCTGATCTGGTATCAGATACAAAAAAAAAAACATTCAGTACATTTATATCTATGAATGTGTTAGTTATATTTTGTTTTAACATAATTAGGAAAGCAATGTTTCAGTCAAGCCTGATGCTGCCTTACACATTAAAATAATGATCCCAGTCACTTCCACACAGTGAGGAATACAGTTTATTAATTAAACACCAGTATCAGCCGATACTAAGCACTGGTATTGGTATCGGGACCGAAGAAGTTGGATCAGTGCATCACTTGTTCTGATCTTTAATGCATGCGATTCCAGGTGAATACAGTTAACTAACTAATACGATAGGACACTCTGCCAACAGACTATATCATGAGATGCCATCAAATGCAACACAAATTACATTCAAATACCAAAACAATTCCTAGATTCAGCCCTATAGATATTCCATTAATCATTTCCGGCCTGAAACCACAATGCTTCGTTACCAGCTTTATGACTTCTATTTTAGAAAATAATCAACTTCTCTATTTATTTTGGGCATCAACTCCAACAGCTGGTGGTGAGTTGCTTCATAGGTAAAGTTTGAACAATTTGTCATACGCCAAATAAAGAATAGTCAGCACTTCCATCGATTACACAACCGCATGTGACAAAGCAGTTTGACTGTTCACAGAATGGGAAACCCGTACCCAACACCCAGGTTTTTGTAGATTTTTAAGATTTCATTCAATTCTAGGCCGCTCACGTGATTGCCAAAATAGGGATTTTTGACATTTGTGAATATTAATTTGTGAATTTACTTCTGCTTTACAGGCTACTAAAGGTAACAAATAATGCATATGTTCACCATATGTGAAAATTATATAACGGCCATTATTAATTTCTGTTACACAATCCATAACATAAATCACAAAAGAAAAGATTTTGTTCCTTTTTTTTTTATAAACAATTGTGACTAATAAACGTACTGAGAAGGACAATATGGGCCGATTGGCATGGACTGGGCTCTAATATAGAAACTGCTGTTCGTGAGGAAAGCTGGATTTTCCTTTTCAATCTTTCCTAAAAAACGTTACGTTTGATGCTTGGATACTAACATCAAAAATATGTTAGGGAGAGATAACATTGGTACAGATTTTGGAGTGTATGAGCCCGATAGCTCAGGTATCCACCATAAACCACATGTAGAAATGCAGTTTGTAATGTAATGTTTGTTGGGCTTAAACTGCTTCTTTATTCTCTTGTGTAGACTGATGAATTGGGCTTGGGCAGTGTGTCACAACCTGTTATGATAAACCTAATAACAATCAAGTCAGAAAAAGGTATCCAAAACCTCCAAAAAGACGAAAGTGGTTTCTCATGTTTCTTATACTAAACTTATTGGCTTGTACTGAATAACCATTAATTCACAATTAAACATTTCTCAACAATACAAAGCAAGTAGAACAAAATAATATGGTTGTTCTCAAACTCTGCAAAAACAAAAAGCAATGCAGTTTGAGGATCAGCTGTAAACCACTCAAACTATAAAACCAGCATCAGAGCAGTTCCCATGCTTTTCATAACTGTGGGCTGGCCTCCTGCCTGTTCTATGCTAGTATGTCCAGCAAACCATTATAAAACTAGTGCAGCTTGTTGCCATATCCCCTTGAGAACAATTAAGTCCTCCATCAGCCTGCTGGTTACTCTACTGAGAAAGAACAATTTTCTTGTCATTATAGATAAAACATGGTTTTCAGAAAAAAGTGATGCAGAAGTGAAAACGTCCTGAAGAGGGAAGCTCTCATCACCTCAAACTGAACAATTAGTGTCAAAAAAATGGTTGATTCTTTCTTCAAGCGATCAATAAGCTGTGGGGGATAACCACCCATAAAGGCATACACTGAAACAAGAAAGATTCTCCCAATTAATAAGTGAACTAGGATTAGTACTTCCTACACATCTAATCATACTTTAATCTGTTATAAATGCGAGAAAGCTCTGTGAAAACCCCGTCCTAATGGCTAGATTTCAGCTCTACTGCCTTCAGAATAAAACCCAGTCCATTTGGACCTGTGGTTTCTGCAAAAACATCCCTCTGCTCAAGTTGCGGGCCTCGTAATTCAAATATCAATAACGGAGATATCCAGTGATCTAAAAGGAAAGCTTGTAGACTTGACAGCTAACATGCGGTACTGAAGCTATTTGCTTTTGCATCAACACTGCTGTCGGTTATAACATTTTTCCACAAGTGCACAACGAATAAGCAGAAAGAATCGCACACAAAACAGTGATAAACCACTGCCACTGTGAAAAGATTAATGTGAGAGAAAGAGACATGTTTATCCCCAGTAATTATGTATTACTTACCATTACTACGCAATCAATGTCACTGCAAGCTGTATCATTGAATGTGTGTAGGTAGCATGTGTGTGAAAGCATATGAGTGATCAGTCAGTTCTGGGACAGTGAACATAATAAGTATTGTAGCTCTGACAAACAACTTCATTATGTACATCTGACAAATGTTCACATAAACTGTTTGAAATTTGCAGGATTGGGGTCAATCGAATTATTCCGCATTTGTTTTGTAAATCATTTTGATCCTCAGCGTGACCATATACCACAGACTAACGGCCCGCAGGCATTAGGGTGCCGCATGGCCTGGCAACCACTTTCTACTTCACGATGCAAATTAGCTGACTCACAATGTAATCTGATGTACTGTTCATGTAAATAAGGTGCCTAGAGTGCATACAATGCATTAAAATAAACTAATAGAATTTGATTATAATAACAAATGCCAGGGGAGGATCTGATCTTGGGGGATTGTATGACTGAAGAAGTTCCAGCTGCGTTTAATGTCATATAAACTCTTGTAACCAAAGATTTTACAACTAAAATGCAGTTGCAGCTGTTAAATGCGGTAAAATATCTAATTAACTGGCATATAGGCCAAGTGTCAATCCTTGTGTTGAGTTAATTTAGTTAATAAGTCAGTTAACTTGAAAATAAAGAATGTCAAAGAAAGAGTAGTTCAGGACCTCTGATAAATATTATTTGTTTACCAACTGGCACCTGGCCTTCAGTCATTTCGCAAAAGTGTCCCGGATGTACCACCTATGACACAGGGATTACTGACAGTGACTGCGCAAGCACTGCTTCCCAAAAGGTAATCAACGTATTAGTCTTATTGGTCCAAGGAAATCTAATTCCCCAGAGGATATGCTGTGAGGTGTGTCAATAAAGAGAGAAAAAGCAATGTTCGCGGTTTAAGTGCAGTAAGGGGGTTATTAAAAAAAAAAAAAGAAGCAAACTTTAACTTTAACCCCAACAGGGAATCGAGGCAAACTATATTTAGAGAAGTCACAAACTCTTTCAGTTTCAAAAAAAACAAAAAAAACAACTTATCATTTGAAATGCTCACGAGCTGAGGCCTACACACGTCTGTCCCCGTGCACAGGAGAAGTGTCCAGGGAAGAGCCGCGGGACGGGGGGACTTTATATAACAATGTAACGAATGGGACAGAAAGTGCACTTACGTAACGTCTCAACTTCTTCTCAGGAGGAGACTTTCTCAGCCACCCTGAACACACCACATCTCCCCCACTCATGTCTGCTCCTTCGTGCTCTCCTGGAGGAGCCGCAGCGGGGTTTGGCTTCGTTTGTTTCTGGGAGTGTCTTCTTCTACCTGGAAGGAAAAAAGAAAAACACGTTGGCACAAAGCTCAGACGGTGAAGTTGAAGTATAGAAACTTCTCAGAGAGAGTGGTGTTTGTGTGTGTTTTATGGGGGGGGGGATAAATACCGTCACTCCCTCGAAAGTCGCCTCTCCGACCAGGCAGTCGTGTGAGACGCACAGACCTGATTTCCCCGAGTTGGAGTCAGAAACACGAGTATATCCAGAGCTGGGAGTTCATGTGAACCTCCTCGGCACCGCCTTTTATCAATAGCAACCGTGACTTGTGTATTTTGTTCAAACTGGAAGAGGAGGAAAAAAAAAAAAAGGAAAAAACCAGGGCTCAGGCAGCAGAGAGGCTAAGTTTTCTTGTTGTTATACGTCTCGTCTGCAGATCCCCGACACAGTGAGCGGTGGTTCCCAGTAGTTGAGATCACATGTGAATGTCCCTCACTCAACCGGCGCATAGTTGTCGTTTTTCTGCGCAAATTAAAAACAAATCTTCCCCGTAAACACTGCGGTTCCGCCGAGCTTCCTCACCAGTTTACTCCCATGGTTCCTTAATTGTGATTGACAGTGAGGCTCCGTCTTTCCCTGAACTCACCCTCCTCTGGAAACATGGCGGCGTCAAGCTGCCGGGCGGCCCAGCGGCCACGGAGCGGATGTGTGAGGGTTCCTTCAAAATAAGACGAGTCTCTGGTTCAAAACGGCAGTTTAAACGGCTCTAACGTTCTGATGGCAACGGCTAAAATAAGATAGAATAAGATAAATAAGATAAAATAAGATAAATAAGATAAATAAGATAAAATAAGATAAATAAGATAAAATAAGATAAATAAGATAAAATAAGATAAATAAGATAAAATAAGAGAAAATAAGATAAATAAGATAAATAAGATAAAATAAGATTAAATAAGATCAAATAAGATAAATAAGATAAAATAATCCTTTATTAGTCCCGCAGCGGGGATATTTACAGGATTGCAGCAGCATAGAGTATAGTGCAAAACAAGAGACATAGTAAAACAAAAACAAGATAAAAGAAATGAAATAAAATAAAGTATTATAAATAAGCAATAAAAAACAGTAAAATAAATAAAGTAAACGGACGTTTCACGTGTGAATGAGCTATTTTTGTATTTGTTTGTTGATATTTGGCATTCACCGTTTTAAATGCTTTAAATTGCGTTTCTTGGGTAGTTGTTCAGTTTTCATATATATTCTTAGATTTTTTTATTATGATTAAATTAATTCATTTATTTTATTTTTTATTTGTTTTTAGCGTTTTATTATTATATTTGATTATTGTGATTGTTTTACCCTGCACAGCACCTTGAGATTTCATTGTATTTTAAAGTGTGCTATATAAATAAAATCCATTAATGGCTACTTGTGCTATTTGGTGAAAGCAGCAGTTTAACAAAGACAAAATACATTTTCACGCGTTCCTTCAAGGTGAGATGCACGTTAAGCACGCAAAACCACGCAAAACACATTCAACCTTCAACGTGGTCCCGCAAACGTTGGGAGTTTTGTTTTGAAAGTCACCACCGGATGTCACGTTCTTGCAGCTCCGCTGGCTTCATTACTTCAGAGGATGGAATGGGGAGGCGGCGGCGTGCAGTGAAAACTATAAAAGCTTTAACCATGGGACATGTAGTTCAACAATCGTTTGTGTTCCGTCTTAAAACAAAACAAATGAATGTAGGGCGGTTTGATATATGAAACATGATGTAATAGGGCCGCAAGCACCTCTGGGTGATTACAAGAAGTGGACTCATAAGACAAAGAAAGGACCCACCTCAGTCTGAACCAAAATGTCCCAAGGAACCTTGCACGTCTAAACTACAATATCCATAGTTCGTGTTTAGTCCGTAAAGAAAACTCGCCATAAAATCATGAAGGAGGGAAGACAGTGCACTCACTCACTTAGTTTAAGGTGTCACATTATGCCATTTGTCTTCTGTGGTAGTTATGCTCATTGTTGTACAGAGTACAACAGTTTAAATCAGTGCCAAATATTTAGTCTTTTTTTTACTCTTTAACAATACCTTGAAACTACAATTTATATCAGACATATTTTCTGTCAGCATGTGATTATTTTTTTAACTGAATTCCAAGATAGATATCAGTAGTTTTATAGGCGTCTGTCCTACACCCCAACGGTAGAGAAAGGTTATATTTATAAGTGTAATATTGATCTGGTTTACCATATCTGATCAATATACCAGACTCAGCATCCAACACTAGTCTAATCCTCTAGCAAAGTCGTGATCCCTGTAGACTCAGAATGGTATCCGAGGAATCTTATTGGAATGTCATTGTAATGGTAAACACTTCCCCCAAAGGATGTTTCTTGTTAGTCTATGATTAATGAGTTTGCCATTGTGCATTACCTCTTTCAACAGCCACCATACTGATGAAGAAATAGGGAGCAATTAAAGGATGATGACACAATACACCAATTCCATTTAATTAATTGTCTTTCATGATAGCCTACCATATATTTAACAATACAGTCCTTGTTACAACATTAAGTAATTTGGGTGCAATGCTCTTCATGCATCATGCTTCATTAATGTGGCATGTGTGAGAGGCTGTGCATTTGTGTGTGTGAAGCTTTCTATAATATTGTTTCTTGTTGCTTTGCTTTACAGGTGTGCAGTGCATAACTCATTTGTAAAAACACTAGATGAACAGACCAGGCTTACTGTCAGTACATGCCCAAAAAATATGCGTATTGTATGCTACAAAAACCTAGAACATTTTTCAATATTATAAAATCCTAATCTGACATTAAATTGAAAAGAAGATATATCATACCATAAATGGTACAAATGTAAGGTGAAAAGTGTAATGCTTGGGTTGATTACTAGTTGAGAATCATTGATTTTTTTTTCTCCAAATGCCCTTTAGAAGATTTTGTGCTCCTGCACAGTTCTTCCCTCATCAATCACTAATTAGCATAAATGGCATCTTTGTCAGTCCTTTGCTGTTGCTACATTACAACTGTCATTTGTCCTCTGCCCATGGGAATATTGGGGGATTTCATGTGATTTCCCAGTTCCTTTTTCCGACACTGCTTTGTCTATACTCACTTCCATTTATACAAAAAAAGAAAGTTGCAGTCAAAGCAAAAATATGATACATGTGCTTGTTTTGATGAATTATGCAACAATGTACACTTCTGTTTTCTAAATAATCCAGGGTGCTTAAACAATACTAAAATGCATTATTTTGGAGAGGGGTTATTGAGGTTAGTTGTATCAATAACATACTGAATTGAATATTTAACCATTTTCATCTTGAAGCATCTATTTAATAAAAAAAATATTTGCATTACGATCTCGTCACACAGAAAGAATATCAACTATGTACAGTGGGTGATTATCCCATAAAAAAACAAAAGGCTAGATGTTTTCTAGAGATGGCTCCTCCTGGTTCATATATGCAGCGGAAATGTGAAAGTAAGGTCATGCAGACATTGAGGTATGCTTGAGCACAACACACTCAGAATTTGAGTGTTTCTTTCACATTTCCAGAAAAAATAATATGTTTCCAGAAACCATCTGCTGCTTTCTCTTGCCATCCCGCAATTGAGTATTTATTAATTGTATTTTTTTTAACATTTGTATTATCATATGTTAGCCATTACATTTATAGTTAAATCCCCGACATCCGCCCACGTCTTTACCAACATACTTCTTTAAATAACCTTAAATAAATTGTCAAAACTGTGGTTAAGTAACACAATACAACATTTACAGGTTTGTTTTTACTGTAGGGACAGGTGAATCCATTATGAATAGTAACACAGTACAGCTGAGGTGTGTATCCTGACAAATTCCTCTTCAAAAATCTGCATTAAATATATCAAAAAGGCACATAAAATCAGCATGAACACAAAAGTCTCCCTGAATGATCAACTCAGAGGAATACATTAAAATATGCTGTCAAACAGTTAACTGTTGTCAAATATGTTTGAACACAACCCATTAGTCAGCATTAAATATTCATGTTGAAAATGCCTTGCAGATTACCCAAATGTAGTATTCCATTTTCCACAGATAGTTTTGTATTCCATGATTATGATATTTTAAGTCATATGTACATTTATTGCATGGGATATGAAACCTGTAAAACACAGCAAAGCACACACAAAAGATCTAAATATCATCAAAATCAGAGAACCGTTCGTGAAGAAAAGCTGCATGCAAATCAGAAAAATACACAAAGGTTGTGAGCTGAATGTTCAGAACTATGACAAATCAAAAAAGTCTGTTTATCTTACACATGCATGTATTTGCATACGTGTGTGTGTGTGTGTGTGTGTGTGTGTGTGTGTGTGTGTGTGAGGTAATATAAACACTGTGACAAGCCAGATAACATGAGCATGTTCTAGACTCTAGAACCAGTGTCACATATTTATCAATGTATGTAAATGTTTATTATTATTATTATTATTGTCATTATTTTATTTTTATTTCATTTTAGGGAGAGAATACATTTGCACCAATAAGTGTTATCTATCTCAAGTTTTGAAATTTGGAAGTTAAATGAAAGATTACAATGTTGAGATCACAAAAAATAAATCTAAATAAATAAAATACTATCAAAAAATGAGTGAAACAGTGGTACTAGAAAAGATTTTTAGCCGGAACAAAACCAACTGTAGGATCAGAATCAGCGCAGACGCTCCGTGTGTGTGTACATGTGTGAGTGTTGATGAATCATTTCATGAGGCTATATGCACATCGATGGTATGATCGGTCCTCGACTCTCTTAGTGCCAGTTCATCTGGTTTCCTGCAGCATATTTCTCCCATCAGAAGACCAGTCTACTAATGGTATTGAAGCCCCCTCCCCCTCCGCCTCCACCAGATGGACCGCAGCTCCCGGGTGGGTTGTTGTCATCTGAACCGTTGGGCCTGAATGAGCAGGAGGATGAAGGGGCCTGGAGGGCCTGGGTCCGAGCACTGAGCTCCTGTTCCTGTTGACAGCATGGAGGGAAGAGAAATGTGTCAGAGTTCGATCATTTTAACGTGTTGAAGGGACCAAAAAATACGAGGTATGCCAAAGAGTTATTCAGAGTTGTCACTTAACATTATTACAGCGCCCTCTAGAGGGGGTTTACTTTACTCACTCATACAAGTGCACTAGAAAGTCAACTCTACACACCACAGCTCAATGACTCGTGAAATTACACCTCATGTCTTGTAACAGGACAGTTCTGATTTGGCTTCAAGTTCAGTTCAAAAAATCCTATCCTCTCTAAGTCGTCTGTTACATTATGGTCTGTTTTCACTCAGCTTCTTTCCACCTGAGAGACTCTTGTACAGCCCTCGACTTTCATAATAACTTCACGCTTAGAGGGGGTTAGTGGTAATGATGTTAAGCGTCAAATGCATGTAAAGCATGAAAAATTATTCACCCAAAATATCCAGTGAACCTCTTAGCAGCAGATTAAATGCTAATCACATCATACTTAATTAGCATTTATTGGTAGCATTTATAGGCGGCGATTTTAAATGGGTAACGCAATGCCTCTATGTGGGAGAAGGAATTTCTTTTTTTTTTGCTCACACCCACATACCTGTAAATACAGCTTGTTGTCCTTTATTATAGCATCCAGTAGTTCTTTCTGCAGCGGAGGCTCAACACTCAATCTCATTCCATTTGCCATCAGTCCCCCATTTATGTTCTGCCCCGGTAGCTCCTGCTTCCTGTACATGACCACATACGCTGTGTCCTTGGGGAAGCGATTTGTAATGTTCTGCACTGACTGGAAGGACGTGAATGTCACTCTGCTGTCGTTGAACAGCAGCCAATCCCGTGCCTCCTGGCCACTGTTAGGTGGCGCGTCTCCTTTCTCCGGTGGGACTGAGAGAGCAGAGCAAGTGGAGAGGCTGGACTCAGGGTGGCCATTCCCCAAATCATCCTTGAGGGCGAAGTGGTTGGCTGGATGCTGTGCTCCGTCTGCTCCATTAATGTTATGACCGTAGGAATAGTAGTGGCCACTCTCCGACGATATCCCAGAATGCATCACCACCGAGCTGAGCACATAGGGCACTGACTGGACTGACATCTCGTCTCCTATATTTATCTGCTCCGCTCCAACTAGCCTCTCCTTCTCCTCTTCCTCCTCGTCTTTTTGAGATGGTTTGAGCTTCTTCGCCAGATTCTCACTGCTTTCGGGAGAATCCACTTGCAGTGGAGAGGAAGTACAAGAGGAACATTGTGAGGGCATCGAAGGGGCGTGTACAGGAAGTCTCATGAGTGGCGGGATGGTGACGTTGTCCAATATCTTCCTCCGGACATGGCATTTGGCATCATAGGAGAATCGCAGCAGGGTGAGGATCAAGTATTCAGGTGCTGACACCACTTTCATGGTCCTCTCCGCCCGCTGGAGGGAGCTACACTTCTCACAGAAATAGGCATTCTCTTCGTCCAGGATCTCTGGAGCCAGGAAGTAGTTTACCAGGTCAGGAACAGAGAGAGGAGGCTCATTAGTCACGGGCACAAAATGGACATTGCTAGCTGGTGCTTTGGCCGAGCCTGGCTCAGGAGCTTCACTGCCGCCGTTGACGGATCCCTGACAGAGAACCTTGGGTTCCTCAGAGGGCCCCTCAAACTGAGAGCTGCCCTGTGATCCAGAAGGACAGAAGGCCAAAGAGAGGTCTGTAAAAGGCTCCTCTTTCTCAGAGATGCAGTTGCACTGCATACAGCGGATACCTGTGATCAGCTTCCCTCCAAACGTCCTTTCTATCAAAGTCCTCCCGTCATTCTCAGGTTTGATTTCTGCTGGAGTCAAAGACGACTCCTCGCCGTCCTCTGGAGAAGTCGGACCTGCTGGCTCTTTGCTGTTTGTGTCAACAGGGAGGGCCACCTTTGGTTTAACCGAGTCCAGGACTTGAATCGTTTTCTCCTCTTCGTGTAACCTTGAGATCAGGAGACAAGGGGCACTCAACATTAGAGGAGAACATACAACTGTGCTATAATGGTTTTAATTTGTTCCAGATCTATTCCTTCAGAACAGCAACCCCTTAGTCACATTATTAAGTTCTAAAGAAATTTCTGTTTACCAGAAAACCACAGCCACACAACCAACACCCTAAATGCTTTATGCGTTCTGAATATCAAAAGCTTTTTTATATCATCTTCTCCATTTTGCATTTATTAACACAAAAATGATGCACTAACTTTGGCCTCAAGACATTCATTTGGCAAAGAGGAACAATAAAGAAAAAGTAATTTTGTGTTTCCAATTGACACACTAACTTGACACATTACAATCATGATTCACCTAATCTGTTTGCCGTGCGACCGTACCTGTCTAGAAGGAATCTGAGGTACTCAGAACAGTCCTGCTGGGAGCCGGCATTGAACCAGGGAGGCCGAGATGCTTCCAAGAAGTTTTTGGGAGCATATGCTGCCCTCTGCAGGAAACAGACATGCGCCACACAGTCATTGTGTCATCAACAGTTGTTGTCATTAGCAATAATACTCTGTTATATCTATAACACAGGACAACACTAACCTGAGTGTGTGCAAGGAAAGCAAAGAGCAGCTGGAGCTTTTTCATAAGTATGTTTGAACCATTTAGATGTAATGATAAAACATGACGCCTGAAACTGTGAAAAAACAAAAAGGTTAACTACACTCAAGACTGTCCATAATTTATGCCTCATGTTTCAGCATACGAAATAAAAAAAATGCAACAAGTGGCTATGTGTTTTTTGGATACACAACTCACTCTGTGGCCATGAAGAGGGTCTGGATGATGCTGTTCAGGAAGCAGGTGTTCCCCAGGTTGACCAGGCCAGTCTTGCCGGTCTCCGACTTTCCAACTTGCCTCAGAGGACCTGAAGCGAATGAGTTGGATTGGGACGTCCAGGCACTTTGATTCAACACCAGCTTGATCTTGTCTTCTATGGGTTTTGGGAGATCCTGAGGAGATACATTTACATTTTTAATATGGAGTAAAGTCTTAAAGCGTTTGATTATTTATGTATTGAATCAACTTCTAAGTTAACTGGTTAGCAACATTTTCTTCAACACCTATATGCATGAGAACATATATAGTATGCTGTTTTACCTTGACGGCCTCTAGTATGTGGTCATAGAGGTCAGGGAAGCCGGAGTACTGGTACATCATGCAGTGTATGAGCTCAGTGAACTGCAGCAAGAAAGCTTTGCTGGTGGAGAGACCATCTGTCCTCAAAGACTGGACCAGATGCACCACATGTGGAACAACCTGGTACGGTGAGGGATGAAGAGAAGAGGAAAACGTTGAGGATGCTAATAGGTTCTGCGTTCTGCTAATATATATATTTCATAAAAAATTACAGCACGGTCAGCCAGAGGGTTGTTTCACATCAGGAACCCCCGAAGAGGGTTCAGTCTCATTTGCCGACTATTTTTGAAAATATTCACGTTTTTTGGGATGCTAATGAAAATGGCCAACTCAAGGGCCATTGCCTGGCATTTAAGTGCTTCACACATCATTAGTGGGAGAGTGCTGCCGAGCCTGGGGGTTCTGGGAAGAAGAAGTCTATGCAGCTTTGAAGTAATTTAAGCGAGAAGAGAAGAAAATGAGAAAACCAATAAAGTGGCCATATGAGAGGGAAATGGGCTGTGAGGAGGCAGGAGATCCCTCACCAAATGGAAGGCTTCAGGAGAATGCTGGAAACTCAGCAGCATGTGGGAGAGCACGGCTAGCGCTCCCTGCCGCACAATGGGGTACCACAGACGACTGAATACCTAGGGGTTCAAAAAAAAGAAAAAAACTCTTTATGTCATCAATACATTTAAACAGCCCTGGGTTAAATATATTGGTGAATAAAATGCTGCAATCAAGCTTAATAATTACTGCAGTTTAACATCTGTGTGGCTTTTAAAAACATGCATGCCATTTCTGGCTTCTTCCAGAGGTCCATAACAAATCAAAATGAGGAGCGCCCACTACAAACCAGTTCAATTTTAAGCAGAGTGACGTCTATGAGGATAGTGAACTTCTGAACAGCAGCCAGTCCCTTCAGTAGAGCAATCACCCAGGTATCAACATGTTGGGCCAGAGGCCAAGACAGCCAGTCAATCATCCTAGATAGAGAGAAGTATATGGAGTGAAAATAATGTGCAAACATGCGGTTAAGTTATGGCAACATTGTTCGTGGATGATTAGATGTGAGAGGTAACCTGCAGAGGGCTTTAGTCATGCTCGCATCTTTGACATTGTGGTCCGTGGTGAGACTCTTGATGAGCACTGTGATCATCTGGACGGGGATGTGCTGCACCAGGCTGGCCAGAGCAATGGAAGGGTCAAAGGAAGGGTCTGAAAAAAAAAAGATAAAACACAGTAGGAATGGTACAAAACTTCACAACATCATCTTTTCTTTTTGCATTAGTGGAGAGTAGTACTGGTAGTGATTAAAAAATGTGCGTTTCCAGTCAAATTTTATAAACCAACATTTTTTAGACCAACATTTACCAGAGTACCTTGTGAAATAATGCAGTGTAACCCCACCACAAACTAAGGCCTTATATTCAAGCTCTTCCTGTTGTTTTGTCTATCACCTGTGACCCCTGTGAGAAGATTTTAGCCCCAATACAGATCAAAGTTTTTTTAACATTGAGTATTGAGTATCTGCTGATATTGAGCAGAGTAAAATACCTATTTATTTGTACATAGCTGCACAGAGCATAGATAAACTAAAGTAGGCCTGAATAAAATATCTTAATTGCTCTGCAGCTGAATAGCTCTGCATTAACAAAATATATCCTGCATCACAGCTTTCCTTTGATGATTTCTGTAATATTTGTATGGTGTTCCACAGTGTTTTTTCAATATCTGGGAAGAGGAGTGGGATCTGTTGATTTGTTTTCGGGGACAAAATGTAACTGAAATTGAGGCGGTGACCTTTTAACCCAAAGCGGCTCTGGATGCATCGCTCACTGATGCGTGCTGTCAGTGAGTCCATTTTATTGAAACTGCTGCCTGCTGTTTGTGATTTTGTGCTGCTCACACGCAACACTTCACAGTAGGCTCAGGAGGACATGTCTAAAATTTACCATAAACAAATAAACTGCAGCTTGTAGTATTCTGAACTCAACTACATCCTCACAGCCAATGCCACAATATTTGCCCTGGACAAAAACGCACACCTTGTGGATTTGAAGGTTTTTTACACTAAGAATTGCTCCAACTGATGTTTGTAAAGTGAGATCAATACCTCAAAAGTAAAAATAATCAGTGTGCCAATAATACTGAATGGATGAACATCAGCTAACCTATATAAATGAGAGAACTAAGCCACAGGATCAAAGTAAGTTTTTGGCAGGGAGCTGAAAAAACAGAATGAACAAGGTGACTGTTCCAAGGTGTTCAATCCAATCATGTGCTAAAAACCCTGGCACTACTGCCAAGAACTATGGAGGGAGCATAGTAATAAGTCATGGTCTGATGCTGCCAAACGCAAATCCTATTTTTTCATTACTGATAGGCAGACATTTATAAATCTATGAAGAAATCCAAATGTGTTTATATCGTATGGTTCTTAAACATCTGTAAGTAATTCCAGGAGTCTCTAAACTAACCCTACAGAAAATGTTTGGTTTTTTTCTCAATGGATTATAGACATTTTGGAAAGAAGAAAGAAAGTAAGGACAGAATGAGTCTCACCTGTGGAAGAGATGATAGCAAACACTTCCTGCAGTGAGGGAAGCAGTGTGGCTGGATCAGCCTTCCAGATGTTTTGCAGCAGTGTGCTAACCTTGGTCACCTGACCTACATACTCTCTCAGCTCCCGTTCTTGGCTGGCAAAGCAGTGGAAGTAACTGATGGTCCTCACCAGCTGCTGGCAGAATAAAACGCCTGACTTTTCCCTCGGGATGCACTGCACAAAGTCTGACAGCACAGTGCTCAGGTGGGCACAAAAAGCTGGCTCAGGACGTTCACACACCATCCTTAAAATCTCCACCTGAATCACGCTGAAGATCTCAAGCACAGAGGGGCAGCTGATAAGAAGCCGCAGGCAGCAGTGAATGTAGTCTATTATGGCTGGGTCTTTGCGGTCCAGGTGGCCGTAGCCCTGCTGGAGAAGACCGAGGACAAAGTCTTTACTGAAGAAAAGCTCGAACTCTGGGCGGTGGTAGCGCGCGTAGGCTTCCAAGACCTGGAAGCCGATTTGCCTCTGAAAGGCATCTTCACCGAGCAAGATGAGGCGGGTGGTGAGAGTAAACAATGCCTGACACTGCTCCTCCGTCACCTCTTTCTCTGCTGCTTCCACTACCTTCTTCACAATGGCCCTCTTCACAGGAACAGAGTGATCGGAGCTCACAAGGCCCTCTAAAATCTTGTCCATGATGACGGTCTGCAGGAGGCAAATGAGGAAACAATTAGAAAAAAAAGATTGGGCCTCATGTAATATCACAGTTGGCACTATTGTTCTAATGACTTTACACATCCAAAGAGTCCTGTCCGATCCTCAATAGGATAATTTGACATGTCACATTAGGAAAAGGACAGATGAAACAAACTAAAAATGAACGATGGCTGAATTCCATTTAGCTGATCAGTTTCAGAGTCATGGTGTTGTACATGCAGGCTCACTGTCACAGCTGACAGGGGTATTAGATTGGTATTATTCTGTCTGTTGTGACAAAAAGCCTATAAGTGCATCGGGTCCTTTTTACCAATTTAGAGTCCACACATTGTCCCCATTCATTCAGTGCACAGACTGTGAGCATTCAAAGGGAGACAATGTGTACTGAGTGTTAATGTGTTGAAACTGAAATGTAGAGCTTGTAGACTTTACTGGTATTGACTATTGAGGCAAAACATTTTTTACCTTATGCAACACGATTTAAAAGCAACAAAAACATGATTACAGTTTTTGCAAACAGCTATGCTTTGCAGAAAAATACAATACAACAACAACAAACTTAAATTTAAGGAAATAATTAGAAACTTAAAGATCATTTTCATGTTTTCATTCATTTGAACCTTTAAAGCAATTTTTCACACAAAATTAAGGAAATGCCCAACACAGTTTAACAGAAGTCATTATCATCTAACTAACTAGTTTCCTCTAACAAACAGTCCTCAACCTTAATAAAATGAATCTACAATGACATAAAATAGATAAGAGCATAATACTTAAATCTGAAAGGCCGGAGCCAGAATGTGATGAAGGGGTTTGCTTAAAAAATACTTTGACAATTAAATAATTTTAGAAATTGTTGTTGATTAATTTTGTTTTGGTTAGGTGTCCAAACAACAAATCTTTCAAATAAAATAAATAACAAAATATCTTGTTATTTTAAAGAGTATATTTTATAAACACTACTTGAAAAACGTCTAATATTTCCGTGTTTATGAGGCATCGATCCCACGATGTTTGTCCACATTTTGATCATTTTTGGGGGGGATTTGACGTAAAATATGATGTTTTTATTTTTTTATGTCCATTTGCTATCTTCCGTAACACATGAACTACTATCACACTGAACGTATCTAACATGAGATGACTGGCCACCTGACGCCGCATCGGGAGCACCGTCACCGGCCGCTGTTTGTGCCTCTAGTGTGGCTGCAGTCAGCTAGCATGCTAACGCTAGCTGTAACGTCAACGGTTATTCAATTTGCGCCCGGCAGTTGAAACACGGCTCTGATAGATACACGTTAACGGCTGGAGCACGCGCTGTCGCTCCATGGCAACAGCTGTCACTCAAAACCCTTCGACAACTGAATCAACGGACAAAGCAACCAAACAGGCCTACACGTTAGCGAGGTAACGTTACGTTCCTCTGACTTAGCAAAAATACGGTCGCGTATTGGCGCGATACAGAAGCGTTACCGTCTGTGCTTACCCCAATAAAGCATGTCAACAGTGTCCAGACAGAGTAGCTTCAGTTGTCGGCAGATTGTAACCGTCTTTTCACTGATAAACCATGTTATTTTGGTTCATTTCATCGGTCAGAATCAGCTGACTGCCCTTCCAATGACGTCATTCCTATGGACGGGGAAGCTGGTAGGACCCCGCGTGAGAAGAGGTTTTCGTCTACGCACTGCCTGTGACGCAGCTGGTGACTTTGAAGTGACACAATCATTAGAAGTTCTCAATAAACGATGTTTGTGAACATGTTGGATCACAGATACATTTTTAATTAAATCATCTTTAAGATATGAAGGCATTTCTGAGCCGTTTCTGTACAGTACCCCTCGTTAACCTCCACTTTGAATGTTCCCGGCGAAGTTTGATTTTGGTCGAAGATAAATTGTCTATCAAATAAAAGCTGCAGCATTTATTTTGTTGTCCTTGTGCGAGAGTGATACTGTCTTTTTTCTTAATTAAAAACCTGACATTCAGAATGAGAAACAGAAACAGTTTATTGTTAAATATATTACACATACAAGGGATTTGGCTTGGTGATAGGTGCATAACAATTAACACTGTGCAATAGTGAAATCATTTGAATTTGTAAAATATGAAAATTTACAATAAAATATGGGAAGGTTAAAGTGACAGTCAATGTAGGGACAATATCCCAAAAGTTGTTTACAGATTTGAGAATGAGACGATTGATGAACATCTTGAAATAATCAAAGAGGTGTGTTTTTTAATTATTATAATTGCTAAACTATTCAACTGTCATGAGGAACATTTTATTCATAAGGGTAAAAAAAGTGAGTGACCTCCTTCAGGTATGAGTGAATCCACTGTAGCAAATTACTTTGTATGGACAGGAAAACATATCTTTTAGCATTTATAACATATAATAATGACAAATACTTGCCAGATTTTGAAAGTTACATTTCTCCTGAAAAAAAGAGCAAAATAATTTACACAAAGGACATTTTCTGACACATTTATTGAAGAAAAAAGACAAAAAGGACCAGGCGGCCTGTCATAATTATAGTACTTTAAGGGTTAAAATGTTTACAAAAAGTGTATAGGAATGTATTCAAAACAAACATGCTCATAAGTTCAGTCGACTCACAGACTGTCAATTGTTACCCTACATTTGATTTAAATGAAACTTCTTGCATGCAATTAAGTCATTTAATGATTTATGCACTGATTTTATTTTGTATTTTAACTTTTAGATGGACACTGTTGCTGTAGGTTGCACAGTAAAGACAGACAGTAAATAGGTAGATATTTGGGGCCATCATTAAGCCTGAACACACATAACAGCCACTAAATGCATCGCGATCCAAGTCTCGCGAGAGTTCGCACACACCGGGTTGGCGCTGCGTGAACGCGGGTGCTCGACTAAACTCTAGCTAGCGGGAACGTGCTGCTTGTGACCAGCCGGTGTGTCCTTCACATCAACAACATAGTCCTCATTCGACTGCGAGGAAGTCCGGGAAGTCTTCAGCGTCTCTTATACGGGGGTGATTTAAGGCACAACATACGGTGTTTCCGAATCCAAGTGGAAATACGGTAAAAAAAAAATGTCGGAAATCCTGAGCTGCGTGGAGCAGCGGGAAGAGCAGCCTGAAGTAGAAGAAGCCGGAGGAGCGGAGGTAAGACCCGTAAAGACCCGCACAGACCTCCTCTCACCACGGCGTACGTGTAGCCCTCCTACCCCCGCTGTGTTTAAATAGTGCCGCTTTGACTGTGTTGATGCCACCGCGAGCCGTGTGTGCTAACGTGTTAGCTAGTTAGCCGCGGAGATGCTAGCATTAGCTCCCGACAACAACAGCTCGGTCCCGAGAGCAGCAGCAGCAAGGCCGGCCCGCCTCACGAGCGCTCACACCACCAGCCCAGCCTCCCCAGTGACCAAGTAGCCAGTCTATAATGGCGTTAAGAGTCGCAGAGGGGGTTTCTATCTACTCCCAGTCCAGATCCACTGCGTGTGACGGTGATCTGTCTTTTAGAGAACATCGTGAAATGACCAGCTGTCCCGTCTTTGTTTTCAGCAGGACGGGGCATCTACGGCTTCCGTAGCCGAGGGATGATGCTGCTGCATGGCCCCACCGCGACACACTTGGTTGAGGTCCTTAGTCCTGATTTTGTTGACCAAATTAAACAAACTTTACACACACCCAAGCAGGGAAACTTTGTAATACAGGAACAGGTGCATGGTATTAGAAAGTGACAGTAACAAGAACTGGCCAGAGTACTACAATACACTATGAATAACTTCAATCAAGGGCGATAAACACTTTACTTGGCATTAATAGTAAATGCAAGTGTATTGAGACAAATAAGGAACAGTTGTTACATTGAATACAAAAATATGGCCCTTGAGAGAATCAGATTGGATGGTGGGTGAAGTGTCTTGTCCCAGCAAATGGCAGTGTTGACAGCATTCAAAGCGGTAAAAACAAGGAGAGTGAACTGAAATGTACCTTCTTTTTTTTTAATCAAAATTTCACAGCAGAAGGTTGAGCACTTTGGGTGACTTGCGATACAGTTTTGGCCCCTCTCAGAGAAATGGTAGCAGCAGTGAGGGCAAAGGACCTGAGGCAGTGCTCCTGCACACACACGATAGGGGAAGGAGTTGCCTCGAGGGTTTAAGGTTTTATGTAGGGGAGGTAGGGAGACCATGGTAGCATGGAGTTTTTAGATCAGTTGTCTCTCTCCTGCTTCCTCTGTGGGTTCCAGAGAGCATCCCAGAACAGAGCAGGAAGTTTGTCTCGTCTCTTCCTGCCTGTTGTTGTTGTTGTTGTTGTTGTTGTTGTTGTTGTTGTTGTTGTTGTTGTTGTTGTTTTTAACAAATTGGAGGATTGCCAGTAAACCAGACGGTGGGTGTTTTTCTGCTCAGGAGAAGTCTGATTCTTCAGATGCTGGAAAAGAGTCCTCTTCAGAGGCCGGGACCGATGGACAAGATGCTTCATCATCCGGAGCTAAAGAAGTTCCGGATTACGAAGAGAAAGTGGTAAGGATCCTTTAAGTATAGCTTTCACTGCATGGCTCACCACTCTGTTCATGGATACGTTAACAAGTCTGTCTTCCTGTGTGTCCAGCAAACAGACCGGACCAACAGATTTGAGTACCTGTTGAAGCAAACAGAGTTGTTTGCTCATTTCATCCAACCGGCCGCACAGAAGACCCCCACCTCCCCCCTGAAGATGAAGCCAGGACGTCCTCGCATCAAGAAAGATGAGAAACAGAACCTGCTGTCTGCCGGAGAGTGAGTTCACGTCCACACGTGTATATTTCATTTTAAGAAGGTTGCTCCCATTGTGATCATGAATCATTGTTTCTCTCCTGTGCTTTGACAGCAACCGACATCGCCGCACAGAGCAAGAGGAGGATGAGGAGCTGCTGAGCGAGAGCACCAAGACTACTACCGTCTGCACCCGCTTCGATGACTCTCCCTCCTGTAAGTAAAGCCCTGACTTAATTTAGGCTTGAGAGAAAGGTGTATTGCAAATGTATATGTTGAGTAGAAGTAATGATAATACGTTTTCTTCTCTCTCGTTTAGACGTCAAAGCTGGAAAAATGAGAGACTATCAGGTCCGTGGACTGAACTGGCTCATCTCTCTGTATGAGAATGGCATCAACGGCATCCTCGCCGATGAGATGGTCCGTACTTCCTCACAGTCGAAACAGTTTAAGCATACATTTAAAAGGGAGTGACATATGTACGTTTTTTTTTTAACTCACCACACACTCTCTGCTGCTTCTTAGGGTTTGGGGAAGACTCTGCAGACCATTTCCCTGCTGGGTTATATGAAGCACTACAGGAACATCCCCGGTCCCCACATGGTGCTGGTGCCCAAGTCCACCCTCTACAACTGGATGAACGAGTTCAAGAGATGGGTGCCTTCCCTCCGTGCAGTCTGCCTGATCGGAGACAGAGAGGAGAGGGTAGGAATCAGAATGTTGTTATTATCTAAAAAGCCTAACGTAACTGGAAATAGAAATACTTCCTATTTGTTAGATTTTTAATGTGCTCGTTTTGAAATGGTAAAATGTCGTTTGACCCACCTTACAACATCTTAGTTTAGTATGTTTAGTATGTTTTCATTATGCAAGCGTTTGTTTTTTGTACTGTTACATTTATTCCATGTTACACCAGCTTCATTTTCAGCATTATTTATAGACATGGGAAATCATTTCATTTGTTTCCCTGAGGGGATATAGTGAGTATATTAAACAAATGGATTTTTACCAACTCTGTGTGTGGAAGTAAGAAAGTGGAGCGTGGAGTAAGCAACAGCATGCAAGATTTTTTCTTTGGCAGACAATCTGTCACTGAGGGCTACAGACAACTTGAACAATGAAAAATGTACTATTATAAAATGGCTGAATAATTTTGCATCAATTTCAGAATGCCCTGATCAGAGATGTGCTGCTGCCCGGAGAATGGGACGTGTGTGTCACATCCTACGAGATGCTCATCATTGAGAAGGCCGTGTTCAAGAAGTTCAACTGGAGGTACCTGGTCATTGACGAGGCTCACAGAATCAAGAATGAGAAATCAAAGGTCAGACAGCCACTGAAACAAACTGGACACGTTTACATATGTCAAAGCCACTTAGCGTTTTACAAGATTTACTAACAAAAGCAATTTGTTTCCCATAGCTGTCAGAGATTGTGCGTGAGTTTAAGACCACCAACCGTCTGTTGCTGACTGGAACGCCTCTGCAGAACAACCTTCACGAGCTGTGGGCTCTGCTGAACTTCCTGCTGCCTGATGTCTTCAACTCAGCTGATGTAAGAATGGCCTAGAAACGAACAAGATCAGCAGAGACTGTCACTAGAAGATAAATGATCTTTTAAGCTGGAATCCCTAGTTGCACTGCTGTGGTTGTGTCTGTTATTTAGAAGAAAACTGCTCTGTATTCTGGTACTAATTACATTTTTCCCCCAAAGGACTTTGATTCCTGGTTTGACACAAACAACTGCTTGGGCGACACAAAGTTGGTTGAACGTCTTCACACTGTAAGTATTGTTTTTTCCTCATGTCATCTTCCCCCAAAAATCTCTGCACATTTTAATATTTTTGCCTCTTATTTGGGTTAAAGCACTCTTTTTGACCTGCCATTTGTTTTGTATAGGTTCTGCGTCCTTTCTTGCTTCGTCGTATAAAAGCCGACGTAGAGAAGACTCTGCTTCCGAAAAAAGAGATCAAGATGTATGTGGGCCTGAGTAAGATGCAGCGAGAGTGGTAAGCAACCTTAATCAAGCTTTAATCCATTTTAAGATTCTTTGTTCTTCTCAGCTTGAATTAAACGGGATACTGATATTTCATTTTTTCACGCTGTTATGTAATATTAACTCAGGTACACAAAGATCCTGATGAAGGACATAGACATTCTGAACTCAGCGGGTAAGATGGACAAGATGCGTCTACTGAACGTCCTCATGCAGCTGAGGAAATGCTGCAACCACCCATATCTCTTCGACGGAGCCGAGCCCGGTCCCCCATACACCACCGACCTTCACCTGGTGGTGAACAGTGGCAAGATGACGGTGCTGGACAAGCTGCTACCCAAGATGAAGAAGCAGGGTATGTAGATGGCCATGCTGTAATTTAAGGAGAATTTTCTGTTATCTATCGTTATATTATTTTTATTACAGAATTTTGAAATCTACAATATTAAGATACAAACAGAACCACACCTGTGTTATTTATTCATAGGTAGTGGAAGTAGTACTCAGTTTTAAAGTACTAATACCATAAAATACTCCATTCTACAAGCAGTTTTTGGAGTATTTTCTAACCTTTGCTTTTGTTGTGAAATATAATAATTATGAATTTACTTTTCACCACTATCTTACACCCAACACAGGAAAACACAAATGTCTGTTTCATCTTTTACATATCTTAAATCAGACCGAATGGCGGAAACACATCTCTAATGCATACAGCACCTTCCAACAATAGATTATTTAGCTTTTGTTTCTACATAACGTTGACTGATTGTACCGTCTTTCCTTCTTTCCAGGTTCTCGTGTGCTCATCTTCAGTCAGATGACCAGAGTGCTGGACATCTTGGAGGACTACTGCATGTGGAGGAACTACGGCTACTGCCGCCTGGATGGCCAGACGCCGCACGAGGAGAGACAGGTGTGCTGCTTGGATCTTCTATAGGATTATGTCGTATGAGAGATTAACATCTTTTCTCGGTAAACTATAAGATGCGTTTAATATAAATACATGTCATTTTTATGTGTCTTTTTGTGTTTTCAGATCTCTATCAATGCATTCAATGAGCCCAACAGCGCCAAGTTCCTCTTCATGTTGAGCACCAGAGCTGGAGGTCTGGGTATCAACCTGGCGACAGCAGATGTGGTCATCCTGTACGACTCGGATTGGAACCCCCAAGTTGACCTTCAGGCCATGGTTAGTACTGAACAACATATGACTTGTTCAGCAGCAAGGATTCACAGTATCAGATTTTCTTTTTCCCTTTTAAAATAAGAGTGGATGCCGTATAACTTTGATTTCAGATGCAGGGTCATGACTAGTTTTATGTTTTTTAATTTCAGGACCGAGCGCACAGGATCGGTCAGCAGAAACAGGTACGCGTCTTTCGCTTCATCACTGAAAACACGGTGGAGGAGAGGATTGTGGAGAGGGCCGAGATGAAGCTGCGCCTGGACTCCATTGTCATCCAGCAAGGTAACTCCTTTTTCCCTGTCTTATTAATACAGAAAGGATTTCCCTGGGAATTTGGTACAACACAGAACATACCAATAGGGTCATTTGGGATTTGAGTAAGCCACTAAGTTGTCTTCTATTTGTTTTAACAGGAAGACTAGTTGATCCAAGCGCCAACAAGCTGGGCAAGGACGAGATGCTGTCCATCATCCGCCACGGAGCCACGCACGTGTTCGCTTCCAAAGAGAGCGAGATCACAGATGACGACATTGACGCAATCCTGGAGAGAGGCGAAAGGAAGGTGAGTCTGGATGCACAAGAGGAAAAAAAATGCCTTTTTGTTTTTATTTTTTAAACTTGCCATAAAATGAACACTCTGATGTTGTCATTTGCTAGACTATTGAGATGAAGGAGAAGATGTCTAATCTGGGTGAGAGCACTCTGAGAAACTTCACCATGGACACGGAGAACAGCAGTGTGTACACGTTTGAAGGGGAAGATTATAGAGAGAAGAAAAAGGTAAAAAAAAAAAAACTAACCACATCATTATTCAGTCTCTAATTCCAAAAACCTGATCCTTTTGAGTGTTGAACCTTGTTTCCTCTCTTGCTTCTTCATTCAGGTCATTACCAACTGGATCGAGCCACCCAAGAGAGAAAGGAAAGCCAATTACGCCGTGGACGCCTACTTCAGAGAGGCTCTGCGAGTCAGTGAGCCCAAAGCGCCAAAGGTAGGGAAGGATCACTGTAGTAATTCAACAGGATGAGTAATTCAACTCTCTGTATGGATGGCATGTTATCCTGGTTGAGGCGTAACATTTGTTTGTGTGACTCCATCTCCCAGGCTCCTCGTCCTCCCAAGCAACCGAACGTCCAGGACTTCCAGTTCTTCCCTCCACGTCTCTTTGAGCTTCTAGAAAAGGAAATTCTGTTTTACAGGAAAACCATCGGCTACAAGGTACAGAGATGTTTTGTTTTTTTCCTGATGAGAATTCGATTATTTGTACACGTTTGGATTGAGTAAGAAGGTCTTTTAGAAATGTCTCTAAGTCAATCTGTGTCCGTGTCTCTTTAGGTTCCACGTAATCCAGAAATGCCAAACTCGGCCCAGCTCCAGAAGGAAGAGCAGAATAAGATCGATGACGCTGAGGCTCTCACAGAGGAGGAGCTGGAGGAGAAGGAGAACCTGCTGCAACAGGTACTGAATATTCTCCCCAAATGCAAACAAATTATGGATAATATGCCGGGAGGTCCTATTTAAACGTTTTGTGTCTGGATCTAGATTGTGCAATATTTTGATCAACTGTACCTTCATTGCAGGGATTCACTATTTGGAACAAACGTGACTTCAACCAGTTCATCAAGGCCAACGAGAAGTGGGGACGAGATGATATTGAGAACATTGCCAGAGAGGTTGAGGGTAAAACGCCAGAGGAGGTCATGGAATATTCTGGTAATTACAGTTTATTTTTTATCCTCACTGTATCTCACAGGCAAACTTTAGATTTTCTTTTCGTAATTTGTGCCTGTTTGTTCCTCCAGCTGTATTCTGGGAGCGCTGCAATGAGCTTCAGGACATCGAGAAGATCATGGCCCAGATAGAGAGAGGAGAAGCCAGGATCCAGAGGAGGATCAGCATCAAGAAAGCACTGGACTCAAAGGTAGCTGACTGTCAACCATGTGGCTAATCATTGGTTGTTTAAACGACCCAATTAGCTTCATCTCATTAAGCGTTGTATTAGAACACTTAAACTCTAAATCTTGCTTGGATTAATTGTCTCTTCGTCACATTATCTTCTCTTCCTGTTTTAATTCATTAACGGTCCCTCACCGTTTCTTATCTCGTTGCCCAGATTGGTCGCTACAAGGCTCCCTTCCATCAGCTCCGTATCTCCTATGGCACCAACAAAGGCAAGAACTACACAGAGGAGGAGGACCGCTTCCTTATCTGCATGCTGCACAAGCTGGGCTTCGACAAGGAGAGCGTGTACGACGAGCTGCGTCAGTGCATCCGCAACTCGCCTCAGTTCCGCTTCGACTGGTTCCTAAAATCCAGGACCGCCATGGTAAATGTCGGCTTCTTTGTACTATTTCTCTTTTGCTCTTATGTATGATTTTAAAATATGTTACTTAAAAAAAAATCATGTTCGTTGCTGTGTTAAGGAGCTACAGAGACGATGCAACACCCTGATCACACTGATAGAGAGAGAGAACATGGAGCTGGAGGAGAGGGAGAAGGCTGAGAAGAAGAAACGCGGCCCAAAGAGTACTTCAGTAAGTTTCAAATCCAGGAAGCATGACACTTATTAATTGATGCCAAATAAATGATCAGTACCAGTGATCATGAGTTTCAGAACAATCATTTTTGACCTAACGTTTAGGAATATTTTTTCTCAACCATTTGTTGTGTCTTCTTGTTAGTCGAAACTCACGACTTTGCAAACTTTGTCAAAAACCTTTGGTATTAAGATACTAGAAGAATACAAATAAGTGTTGAGATTTGCTTGCCTGCCCTCTTAGTCTGGATGGCATTGACCTTTATGTATCGGCTCGTGATGCGTCTCTTAATAATTTTCTCCTCCTTTCCAGGCCCAGAAACGTAAGTCAGAGGCAACCCCAGATGGCCGTGGACGCAGAAAAAAGCTCAAGTTGTGAAGCTGAACTTAAATCTACTGCGTACAGTGTCAGAATTCAAAGTCAGCAGCAGCAGCCAGCTCCAGTACTGTCAGTCCTAGTGTGTGTTTGTTTGGCAGGCCGTAATCACGTACTGTGTGACACCCCGATGGACTGACCTCGTTGTATTTAGGATTTAGGAAGTGCTCCTTCACAAGCCTGCCTTGTCACTTGCCTAAACACTGCAGCTGTGCTGGTTTAGTTTTTTGTTTGCTAGTCCTTTTTTACCAGTACTTAATTGAAAAAAACATGTATTTATGCCTGTTGGTTGTACCACATTCCATTGCTTGAGGCGATATGTAACCTTTTTATTTTAAAGAAAACATTTGTTTCTTTTATCTTCCTATGTGAAGTAGAAAATGTCTTTTTGAACGTAACAAATAAACCTCCTGTTTTTTACAAATGTGTGTACTCTGGTAAATAAGACACTGATTCAAAAAAGGACATTTTATATTTGGCAGTTGAAGTGTACATACATCCAAATTCTTGAAATTGACACAAAATCAATAAGCCATAGAAGTCTGCTAACAATTGGCACATTAAAATAAACTGTCACCTGTGGAAGAATAATTCAAACTTTTTAACTACAATTTTTTCAGGACTTGATCGACAAACCAGAGATACGTAGAGTTCATAATTTTTCAAGTTTCACCAGGGTGTAGTAATACCTTTTTTCATAGTCCTACATTGATATGTACACAGATAGTTTTGCATCTGAATTCAGCCACATTGACCTGAAAAAATGTTAAAAAAAAAAAAAAAAAAACATTTACAATCCCTTTCAATGACACCATATTGGTATTGTAACTCTGCAGTGGGCAGGTATACTGGGGGCTTTTTAAAGCACAACAGTTAAATACCAATACTAAAAATCACTTATCACATCATTCATTAAGGTCAGCTTCAACTAACATTCAGTCCATTTAACGCAGTAAATAATAATAAAAAATAAAAAAAACATGGTAAACTAATTATCTTTAAAGGAGGAACATAGAACATTTTGTTCCTTATATTTAAACAAGTTTGCCTTTAATGTGTGAAATAATTGCATTTACTAAATAGAGATTTCATGCATTTGCAAGCACTGGATAAGCAGGGTATTTTACAATTTGGCAACCAATGAAGCAGGTGAATCCTTTTTTTGGGGGGGGGGGGCTTCTTCGTACACCCATGATTCAAAATAGGCTTCAAAAACCTGCAGTACATTACAGCAAGAACTAACCATCATCAGAGATCAATAAGTCCCTGAAAACTCATTCTGCATTGTGAGCCCCGATCACTGACTTATTGTGCTGTCCACAGGTCGTACTGGGCTCTATTCAGTGCTACAAGAGTTGGGCTGTAAAAGGCACAATGGTGGAGGAGACTATCATAGTCTTTTTAATAAGGGACAGGTGTTTGAGGTGGAACAGGTCCACATTTAGACTTCAGAGTTGTCTGCGCTGCTCCACATGCCTGCTGGGCCTTGGCTATAGCCGTTGTAGGCAGAAGAAGAGGAGGTGGTGTAAGGAGGGAACTGGGTCTTCTTTTCACTCTTCTTGCGCCGCAGCAGAAGAATGACAACAGTGGCGATGAGGCAGATGAGAAGGATCACACCTGCCAGACCCACCAACATCGGCAGGGTGGAAGTGTCAGCCAGTTCTCTGCCAGAACTTTCCAGCAGGGGGTTCTCCAGTAAGGGCTCCCGGTTAGGGGACCAGGGCTGGCGCTGGCTGACTACCATGCGGTCCGCTCGGTCCAGAGCGATGTGCTGGATGTTGGTGCCTCGGTTGTTTTCGACACCGATGTCCTGGGCCACGCCAGGGTCAGCGAGAGCAGGGGCGGCCCGGCGGTGGCGGCTAACCATGTCGGAGGTCTCAGGATGCTCAACAGAGTACATGCTGTGATGCAGGTACTCAACACTGCGCTTGCCGATGTTGCGGTTGGCATTCTCTCGGGAGCGGACTGTGTAGATTGTGTGCATGAACCATTCTCGACCAGCTGCCACCTAGATAAGAAATATGTTTCAATACTCATCTATGTTCGTGTTGATACAATGCATGAATATAATGTATTTTGAGAATCATACAGACCTGGAAAAGTGGCGAGGAGGAGAGTGTGAACCCATCTGATCCTGGTTGTATGACCAAAGGCAGACCTCCAGGTGTGTCTTGAGCCAGCGTTGCCTTAAAAGCAACATCACCAAATGCTGAAGCTTGAGTCTCTGGCTGGGCCTTATCCTGTAGAACAACACACACACAGAATTAAGACATGACCTCTACTTATTTTGGATCCACAACTCCCTGAAGTGTTGTCCTTGTGGATTCATTGCATCTTACCAGGATCTTAAATCTGTAGAGCAGAGAGGGAGCGTCTGCCAGACAGCCATACTCCTTGTTGGTGGGGTTGTACTTGGGAACGTAGCCGTCTGCTCCGGTGCAGAGGAAGACTTTTTCAATGCTGCAGGAGAAGGAGTCGCCCAGGTTCTGGACTGGGTCCACCATCACACGACCGTAGATCATGGAGCCTGAAGCAGATCATAACAGATGAAATGGAAGGTGGGACTATAACATGGGGTTCTCAGAGGGTTAATGGTCCTCAGCTGTAATGTTTAGTAAAATCCACTAGGCTGCAGTGTTGCATTACCGTCTGAAAAAGCAGCATCAGTCCCTTCTCCAAAGCCCATGGAGCCGTCAGACAACCACAACTCCTTCTTGGACAGCAGGAACATCTGAGTGTTGAGGCTGAACTCGGCTGCAACCGGGTCACTCACCTGGAGCACAGAGCGAGAGTTACGTACACAAAACAGATTCAGATTGAAACTATCTTTAAAAGACATTTTGTAGTAAATGTTGTTAACTTTTCCTGACAAATTGACCTGCCCTGGAAACTATTAAAACTTATTAACATCTAAATGATTGGTAAGATGGTCTTTTTGCAGTGTCATCTTAAAAAAACAATTCGTTCTGGCCTTGGCCCTGACTAATAAATCCAGAATTAAATAATTCTGGGGTATTTTTGTCAGGATATCAAGGCTAACCTGCTGGAAGCGAATGTCCATGTCGAAGGTAAGGGGCTCTCTTGGGTGGCAGACAGGAGGGATGGTGAACTCTCCATTGGGTGATGCAATGCAGGCGATAATCTTCACCGTGTAAGTCCCGGAGTAGTCTCGCACCTGGAAGTCACGCAGAAAAAACAAAGAAAGAATGTTAAGACTGTCTTTGAAGTCTATTTGTACCACAGCTGGCAAGTTTTGATTGTACATCAACTCACAGCAAAGTCTGAGACAAAGCTCCACTGCTGCATGGGCTGGTTGTAGGTCGGCTCAGTCCTGACCAGGGCGAGAGTGAATGTCAGCCCAGGGTGGTCAGCACACATCACCATGGATGACACGCTGGTTCCTGAAAACAAACACACAGACGGTCATAAATCTTTTCGTCCAAAATACAACTAGCAGCCATGTCTACTTTTATTTATTTATTTACAGAGTGACCTTCGACATTGTTTGAGCCACTTGTTTCCTAACTGTAAACGCTAAAGGGTCATTTTGACATTTGCTGAAATGACCTCTGACACTTTCACACAGGAAGGACCCCCAATGGAACTCCAGAAATAGATGAAGAGAGGATGTCGGCTACAGGGTAATCCAATAGGAGGTTGCTGTATAGAATGACCACACTGGATGGTTTTATGTGTGTGTGTGTGTGTGTGTGTGTGTGTGTGTGTGTGTGTGTGTGTGTGTGTGTGTGTGTGTGTGTGTGTGTGTGTGTGTGTGGTGTGTGTGTGTGTGTGTGTGTGTGTGTGTGTGTGTGTGTGTGTGTGTGGGGCTGCCACCCTCTTACCTGGATGAGACATAACAAACTGTCCCCTGAAGCGGGCCTCTGTCTTGAAGTTAACCACCAGACGTCCCTCCTCGTTGATACGCATACTGGTTGGGTACATGGCTCCTAGGAGAACAGAAAACAGAGTTGTCACAACGCTTCATAGATGCTCCAGCAGCACCAGCAGGGAGCAGCATCGGTCTGAGAACAAACCTTGTAGCTCAGCCTCAGGTGGGCTGCCGATGCCGTCCTGCCACAGAATAGCCGTATCGTACACAAAGGTGAGTTTGAGCTCCGACTGCAGGTCAAAGTGCTGCCAGCCTCCCACAGCCACCGGAGAGTGGAAGACGTAGGACACAAACAGAGGGACGCGCAGGGTGACGTAGGACTGGACCAGGTTCAGCACCTAAATAAGAGATGCAATCAGTCATTATCAAGGATGATGTAGGAAGTTTCTCTGTGTGAGTTTGAAAGTGTACATCCTCACAAGGTATGTGATTCCACAAGCTTGGAAATTGTGATTGTGCACAGGACTAACTACTGTAGCTGGCTAGCTAACCAGGAACTAGGCGTATGGGAAAATGCTGGTCATATCAATCACAATTGCCTAATATTTTCTTTGGACTGTTAAATAAATGGGAATAATGCAACAGAGCTAACAACCTACAATAGTTTCCTCTAACTGTTAAGACAAATTGTGATTGGTCAATGCCGCACATTTGCACGTCAAACTTGCTGTAAGTAATTAGCATAGATTTACTTTGACTCTGGAATTAAATCTATTGATCAATAAATTCTGGTGTAACCGTTGCTTGGAAATGATTGACTCTATGTCTTACCTGTCCATCTGTGCCTATGGAGCCTCCACAGTCATTCAGCAGCTCTGACATGTCGTAGTAGCTGGTGAACTCCCAGAGGCAGGCCTCCAGGTTGAGGTTCCTGTAGAAGCGCAGAGAGTTGGCTGAGCGCATGAGCGGGCTGTACTGGTATGGTGAAGTCTCGCCAATGATTTCAGGGTTCTTTGTTGCATCGGTGATGAAGCCGTGGCCTGTTTGGATCTCGTTGAAGTCCAGCAAGTTGGAGCAGCGATGGTTGCCCACACGAGTGCCGTCTGGACTCAGGGTGAGCTCGAAGTTGGACAGAGATCTTGTGGAGATCACTGGTAACATGCCTGTTGATATTGAAAAAGCTTGTTAACATTCTGGGTCTTTGTCAAGATTAGTAAACAATAAAGACTGTATATCAAGTGTTGCAACCAATGTACACTGCTCACCATCCATGTGAGGCATGTTGATAGTGAGTTTAATGAGGTTGGGGAAGTCGGGGTCATCGGGACCGGTGTAGCGGATCTTAGCAGAGAAAGGTTCAGCTCCAACGGTGCCTTGGACACGAGGCTGACACATACCTGCAAAGATTAAGAAGTCAGTTAAACCAATTAACTCTTAACAGAGTATTTATTTACATCTATCCAATCAGTGCTTCACTCACCCTCCTCCTTGCTGATCACAGCAATGGGGCTGGACAACTCCAGACCGGCATCTCCATTGGCGTTGAAGGCTCTTGCTGCACACTGAACCCTTGAGCCGGTCTGGAAGTAGATCGAATCCAAAGTGATGGACTTGGTGTTGGTGAAGAACGTATTAGTGTCCACCTCCCTCATGGGGCTGGTCACTCCATCTGACCCGGTGGGGGCGCTGATCATCCAGCGATACTGAGTGAGAGTGTCGTTGATGTTCTCCGCAGAGCAGATTGAGCCGGTTTTGTCAAAGTCGTGGTACTTTGGGTTGCAAGCCTGCAAGGGATGACAAGACATGTGGCAACTGAAAAATGAAAGAAACCTGGAGGTATGTCATGCTGTCAAAAGCAGCAGAAGCATTTACACTCACCGTCACACACACAACAGGGTAACCATTGGGCGGTTGGGGCTTGTCTTTGGTTTTAGCTGTGTCATCATACATGAGCAGGGAAACCACTTGGGGCACTGCAGGGAAGGTAACGTCCGCCACACTGTCCATCTCCTCAATGTACACAATGGCCTTGTTCATCTAGCAAGAAGAGGAAAAGCATCGTTAGCTGGTTGTCAACTTTAATTTTGGCCAATCTCAATCTTCACTCATGACTTCAGCCAAAGTATAGCATCCTTTCACAATTCCTCAAACACATTTCATCATATCTTTCTAAATTCTAAGTTTGTAACATATCTGAATTTGTGACGTGAGCGGTGCGTGCCTGATGAAGAGTATATGGGTAGAATGTCGCAGTTCTGTTTATAGGTTTGCCTACTGTTTAGCTCTGCTGGGACATTCCCCTCCGCATCTCATTCCAGAGGGAAAAGCTTTTTATAAGACTCTGTGGTTCAGGCACGCTGACAGCAATGCCAGCTGCTGCCTGGCTATTTTAACACAGGCTGGCATGACAGGGGCGCATGCTCACATGTGTAGATATGCAGCACTGTACGTGTGCACATGTAAGACGTGCTACAGGTTTATATATTTGTTGTGCTGGGTAACCTTTGTGTCACCTGTATTTCAGCCACCATGTTGTCATCAGGCTTCATGTGTACAGTGAAGGCCTCTCTCATCTCTCTCTGACCGTCATACAGGACCTCAATCTCCACAAAGTGTTCCTTCTCGCCCTCCTTGAACTCAACATCTTAAGACACAGACACAGCGAAGTGAGCACTGATTAAAAAACACAAGTTCATATGAAGGTGCACTGTTGAAGCTACTGCGTCACTTTGCAGCCAATAAACCGTGTCCTTACCCTCTGACAGTGGGTTGTAGTCCTCTCCGGAGGTTGCAGAACCGTCCTTGGTGTGCACTCTCACCACTGAAACCTTTGAGGTGTCTCCAACACGCAGGATGGGAATTTTCACTACAGCCACGTTACCTTTGACCTGCGGTTCACGCACACTGTACTTGATCTCAGAGAAACGGATGATGGGCTCTAGAAAAAGAAGAAAATCAGAATGACAAAAATTATCATTATTATGAGCCAAAACAACAAGCAGAGTAGTTTACCAGAACAGGAAACAAATTAAACATTTTAAAAGACATTTTTTAGATGGAATAAAAAACTTAATTTAGTCAGTTTCTATGATGTATAAATGTAAATTAATATTGTATTTATTTGCGGCAACATCCATCCTTCATATTTGTAGCATGCCTGGTACAAAAAAACTCAGCTCACACTTACTCTCCACAGTTAGGAGTGAAGTGCTTTGCTAAAGGGCATCTTTACTAATCCCATAGTTTTAATCTATAGGCTACCTACAGTCATTCTTGTGGGCAATGTGGAATATTCTGTCTTTTTGTGTCACAATATTTCACATAACATTTTTTTTTCATGTTAGAAGTATAGTACGTACTATCTTTCCCATCCGTGACTGTGACCAGCGCCTCCTTCTGCTCCCCAATAGAAGCTCCATACGGTGACTTGCTCTTGGGAGTTCCCAGGACGAGGCGGAACTCCTCGTCCTCCTCGTGGACGGAGTCGTCCATCAGGCTGACCACACACGGCTTCTCAGTTTCACCTGGAGAAAAAAAACGGTCAACATACTCAGATACGTGCTGCAGGATGTAGAGGAGCAGAGAGATTAAGACGGAGAGGGGAGGTCTCACCTGGTAAGAAGGTGATGACAGAGGCGTCGTTATTGGGTCTTTCACTGTAGTCCATCATGACCTGAGCAGAGCCCTGGCGAGTGTAACAGCGAACTGTTGACCTGAGGCTGATGTCTCCACTGCGGTACACTATGGCTGTCACCTCTCCATCAGACTCCTCCACCTTGTAGCTTCCTTCCTTAAACTGAACCTTGGGCACTGTAAAGACAGTAATCAACTTGTTAAGAGAGAGTCTCACTGGGCTTAATTGAAGCTAAATGTGCACTAACTGTAAAGTTTAAAAAATGATATTGTTAAAAGAAGAAATATAAATATCTCAAATATAAACGGGAATGGATACATTTACAAAAACAAATTCAGACTCATATCAGGACATTTAAAATCAACCTATGAAAGGCTTTTACATTGGTATAGTAACTTAATAAATGCTTTATTATATTACATCACTACATATTGACTTGTAAAAATATCCATATTTCCTCTAACAACTACATTATAGTGTGTCTTAAACCATTAACTAATTGTTTAGGTACTTATGTTGGATAGACATGCTAAACAAAAGGGGTTAAAAGGAAAGTGATTTTGTATAGAATTTTACTTAGATATGATAATATAAAAAAAAGCAATATAGCAATTATTAAAATTCAGTGTATTGATTTTGAACTTGAAGTTGACTCACATCATCTCGTATAGAATATACTGTAAAGTTACTGTAGGCTTACAAACATTCATTATTAGGTTTTGTATGTGTGCTTGACACTCACCATCGGTGACTGTATCATTGATGGTGATGGTGGTCTTGCTCGGTTCTCCCAGCACAGCGTTCATGGGCATCCTTAACACGAGGTCAAAGGTCTCAGGCCCCTCCAGCTCCGGCTGACCCAAGTCATCCAGGATGGTCACTCTGAAAGTCTGCATTGTCACTCCGGGAGCAAAGTCTAGGTTGCGACTGATGCCGACGTAGTCTAGTCCAGCTGGCCAGACAGAGGGGAAACCATGAACTGACACTCTGATGCAAAATGATGACTAAACGTCGTGTGGAACTGCTGATTTTACCTTCTGCAGAGACAGGCTCACTCTTCCTGGAGCGGACGGTGACAGTAGCCGTCTTGGACAGGTCGGTCCCTGTCCTCCAGACCTTCACCTCAACGTAGCCTGAACTCTCATCCACGAAATACTCGGGTTCCCCAAAATACAGCGAGGGCTCTGTGAGATTTAGGAATCATAGGAAAGTGCAATAGTTAATGATTAAGACATTGCGCCGGTTCAAAACTCCCGCAGGTCAGCACTTTTAAAAATGTAATTATCATGCAAAAGAGAAACAGCATATTGACATTAATTTATCATTGTGACATCTTGTCTTAATATTGTACTTTCATCAGTTTGTTGGAACTATAGCTTCTTGTCAGAGAGACATAGTAACATAAGCTTTTAATCGAGCCATGTTCAGGGACAAATTGGCATGAATAGCTGAGCAAACTCCATAATTTTTGACTCAGCACAGGAAGAGAGCTGTCATCCCTCTTATCCTGCTCCCCTTCAACCTTCCTCCCCCACTTATCTAAATCCAGACAGGTCTGTCTGAACTCAACGCCAAAGAGCCGAGGATAAACCTAAAGAATAAAGCGTGTGCTTGTGTGTACAGGTGAAGGGATGTTCCCAGCTTCTGATGATAGAGCAGCTGATAGGTGGTATGGTGAGGGTTTGGCAGAGACAGAGAGGCAGCCGTCCACTCTTTGCATAGGCAGAGGGCAAGAATTCAGAACACATTGTCAATTCATCTCTCCTCACTTCTGTATAAAAGTGTGTTTTCATCACACTCTGTCAAGCCTGTGCACTTAGAGATCAACTGATAGAGGCTCAAACTCAGGCCATAAGACTAAGGTCAAAAGAATAAAGAAAAGATAACATTTCAGTGAAAATTGTGGTGCAAATTTCTAATAAAATACAAAAAGAGGTATTAGCTTTTACTGTGTTAACTTAACACTTAAGTCTTTTGGCCCATGGCCTTCTTCAGGGTCATCAAACACCAAAAAAAAAAAAATCCAACTAACGTGGCAGTTGGGTATTCACACAAACATAGATCACATGTAGCAATGAATGAGTTTGGGATATGGTCATGTGACCAATCAAATACAGATACATTGCATTTGGTCTATTCAAATGAGCTGTGGAAGTGTTGTTTGATAACCATAGATCAAAACCCATCAGTTTTAACAAAATAGTTGCTCTCAGTTATGAGTGCATGAACGGAATAAGCAGCTCTTATTTTGAATTTGACGGATGCTACGACAGACAACTGATGCTGAAGGAAGGATTTCTGGCAGACTTTCAATGCCTCTCAGCTTCAGAGACGGCTATTTAGTATCAGGGAGGATGAGAAGGGGGGTTGTATGAGGGAACGAGTGCCAACATGGCAACCTTAAATATCAGTGGGAGGAAAAGCACAACAAATACAGCAACAATTGGAGGCTCAATGTTGGCAAGAATCCAAACCACAAGTTTACTCAGACAGGCAGATGGTTTTACACACACACACAAACACACGTACTCTGAACCAGATTTATGATGGGGTGTTACTTTAGGACCCACCAAGAAGTAGAACCACAATAGAGGATTACACTGAGGAGTCTTCTCTTGTCTGGGAATGTACACTGATCATTTCCACATAAAGTTCAATTGTACTTCTGTTCCAAATTGTTTGGGAGGGACGTTTTCTCTGCGAACACATCTGTCACTACAACAAGCAAGTCCAGGAATCAGCCCCGGTGAAAGGTTGGAGATATAGAGGAGAAATGTGAGGAAGACAAATTGACTAAGGTTGGTACTGGTCTCGAAACAAAGACAAGACAGAACTCAAGGATTTTAAGAAATTTGGTCACAGCAATTTGTCAAATTTGTTAAGACATTTACTTTGACGGATCAAATGAAACCAATGATGTATTTGTTATTTATAGCTTAAAAAAACCTACATTCCTTCTGCTGAATTCCATCAAACAGGAGAAAGAGTAAAAACATGCCAGTCATGTGGACTCCATGCACAATAGTCCCTCTCTCTGCACCACCTGCCTTTGGGTCCCTGCAGACAAAGGGTTGCCCTCTGTTTCCCCTGAGCTCCCTTGAATGGCAATGAGGACTGGGGGTCGCTCGAGGAGCACAGTGAGGTTTTAAAGCCCTTTTATCTGTCAGACAGGCTATAGTGTAGCATAACATCCACTGATGCCACCATTCTCCCTCTCAACACCTTTCTATTGTTATCCTGTTTCTAACACAAACAGACCGACACAGACCGACAGAAAATGGTGGATAGATGAGACAGAGAGTGTAAGCAAAGCAGTTAAGACTAGACACAGGAAGGGTAATGGACCTGAATATACTGTAAAGCCATTAAGGCAAGTACAGTATCCAGGGCTTTTGCTTTGGCGACTGTGGTTTTTGGGTTGTAAATTATAAATCAGAATCATACCCAGATCAGTACTGCAAGACCAATAATCAAAGTCCCAGAGATCAGTAAGTTAAAATACGATTTCTTCAAATTTCAATGCTCTCGTCTCAAGTTGCATTGTTGCATAGTGACGCTGTAATCTGATTTTAAATCAGCCCATTGCTCAAATTCATGGTGTAGTTGGCGTCTTTATAGCCTGCTACACTGGGAAATGTTAAGACACGATGCAGTTCTTTGACTTGTAAATCCGTAAATGTAAATGTATTACAGTTTATGTATCTATCTGTCCGCTTAACTGTGAAAAGTGTCAGCATCACAACAGAACAACTCTGGCTCTTCACTCACCATCATCGCTATCAGCCAAGATGGTGATCTTGGCGGTTGGGAAGTTGGCGCCCACCTGGCCGCCCATGGGCATGCTGAGGGTGACGTTGAAGCTCTCTTCCACCTCATACAGGGAGTCATCGATGATGATGATGCGACAGAGTTTCTCTCGCTCATCCTTGTCGAACCGCAGCACGCTGGTGTGGTCCTCCGGTCGGGTGATGTAGTCAGAGTAGGACAGCACAGTGCTGGGTATGGTGCCGGTGGCCGTGGCTGAGGAATTATGGGAACAAAGAGAGGAGAGGAAATTAAACCAAATTCTCAATGTTGGTTGCTGGCAGCATGAAGTCATAGGATTAAAAAGATAAAATGTAATACAATACATATATATAGAGGATCTCACTTTAATATAATAGCTAAGAATAGAAAGTGATTGCGTTCCCACCTTTACTATGTTACCTACATTTCAATTACCATTCACTGAAAGTCTCATTATTTACATTTAATCTTCTTTCAATAGACACAAATTACAAGTTAACGTTAAGTTAACGTAAAAAACAAACAGGCATTAGGTTAATCTCACCTTGCTGAGTGTAACAAACAACCATGAGTTCCTGGCTGGCATCTCCTGATCGCCTCACTGGAACTAACAGCTCTCCAACATCCTCCTCAATCTTGAACTCTGCTTGAGGAATGTAGACAGTCGATTCTGTTTTGGAAGAGAAACACAGATGATGAGTATAAGAAATGCTTTCTTTCAATAATACATCTATTTAAGTATTTTTTATTTAAAATGCAGCATTTATAAGGCTTTGTTCAAATGATTTTATTATTAGATTCCTACCATCTCCAGGATCCACAATCTCTACTGTTGCGATGTCTGGAAACTCCAGCACAGCCATGACCGGGTCCGACAGCTGTATCTGGAAAGTCTCAGAGGTCTCAAACTCCTGGTCTGTGAAGATCTTCACCTTCCAGGTCGCCGTAGTCTGTCCTGGGTTGAATTGGACCTGCTTCTGGGCTTTGCCACGGAAGTCTTTGTCCTTCTCAGCTGTTCCATCCTTGGTGGCAATACCTGAGGGAGTGGGATGTACATGTTTTCAGCTCTAAATGAAAAGAGATTTAACTGAACTGTTGAAACCTAAGAAGACACACATGTATTTTTTTTTCCAACAAATTTCTTGCGTTTATAAAATCTGCGTCTGTAATGTTATTTAAAGGTGTGTTTGATCCTTTAAAGTCCTCTCGCCTCTTCAAAGACAGAAGCGTACATGTTAACATATGCTGTCATAAATCTGTTGCATGCAAGTGTGATGCAGCCAAACAGACCAGCATGTTGACATTTCCTTGTGACCTTTACTAGGAAAGGTTACACTGTATGTTCTTTTAATCAGAACTCTTACACACAAGAGAGGAAACGGAGCACCGGTCAAACAAGAGCACAATAGATTTACACCTTTAAGGACAAAAAGTTGTTATTAGTGTTGAAGTGTTGGGATGAACTGAGTACATCCTGCAGCTTAAGAAGAATCTGTAGAGATTTTAAATGCTTATGTTTTTATAGCAGGACTGGCCCTTTGAATGAAACACATACATAACATAATACAGTCTAACAGGGGCAATACTTCTTTAAAATAAAATAATTTGTAGGTAAACTGGTTAAACTGAAAATGCTAAAGAAATGATATGCTTATTCTTAACAGTAAACAAAAGAGAAAGTAAGACACATCACATAAAAGACTGTCAGCACTTACTGACGAAGGAGGTTTCTCCAAGGTATCCTCTGCGTTTGAGTGTCACCTCCAGGAATTTTGCGTCCTCATCCACCAAATAGTATTCTCTCTCCAGAGAGATCCAGGCCCAGTTGAGCCTGAACGGCTGAGGCTTTAGTTTGTTTTTGCCTAAAGAAAAAAAAAAAAAAAAGGTTATTGGGCTAATACTTCATACGAATGACCTACTTCACAGCACAGTACAATGAAGAAACAATCTAGTTTGTTCATGTGAGAAACCGCTGAGGCATATAAACTGCAATCTGCTCTGGGCTCAAGGATAAAAAGAAGCGGCCATTTTAATTTTGGGAAGGGAAACATGATAACTTAATACCAGGGCTTCCCTAGACCTCACTTAATTTGGCCTCAAGAACGGTTGCCTTACTTCTCATTTCCACTGATCTCATCCACCTCTACCTAATGCGGTTTTGTATTCTTGTTCCAAAACGGGGCCTGCAGAAACATATATATATATATATATATATGTATGATCTGCTTATGGAAAAAAATCTGTCAGTTTCTTTAATGAGCTGGCCTCTTTTGAATCTGTGTCACCCCATCATGTCCATGCTCCGCTGCTCTCCCTCTTCAAAAAGATGAAGTTTAAGTAAGAGCAGTGAGGCTTCTTTTTGCTCTGCCACGACATACTTCTGGTTTTGCCAAACAAAATTTTGACCAACACTTTTTGACCTTGATTTAGTGCCTCTTTATCATGTGAAAGAAGCCGTGTTCATAAAAGACACATCTAAAGAAAACACTCTAAGCATGGAGTCACCTGCCGCTGATCCACAACTTTAGACCCAATCCTGTCCTTGATCCATACTATCTCATGACTCATGTAATCCCTCAGACTGTCAGCTCCGTTTTGGTCATTGACTTGAAACTGGTTGCTTCAGAGATATTTAAGATTGTGGGTTCCACTACATAATCTGAATGTTTTTTTAGCAGCAGTGGTTTAAAGCACTAACGGCTTATCCTTCAGTGAGAAGAGCCTGGTGACCTGTGACTTTTGATGTGAAATGGGTCAAGCTCAGTGGGTTCTTTGGATCAGGGAGGTTAGAGCGGGCTGTCTCTCTTTAGTTTTGCACGGCTGGTCACACTGGCAGCGGCCCTGATGACCTAACCCTGCAAAAGACACTAAGAGGAGTTGGGAAACTTCATTGGGTCAGAAGAAACATTCAGTAGTTTGGTGGAACCGTATTCTATTTAAAAAATATAACAGATTTTTTATCCAATGTGATACACGCCTCAGGAATTGTAAAAGAAACGGTGAACAGATCATCGTTCCAGCTTGAATAAAAAAGTGAACAGAGGACAATGGCAAGGAGCTTCTGCCTGTCCACACAATAAACCAGCATTGAGCTCAGTTTTGCCTCAGTGAGGAAGAAAGAGGCTGTAGTTTTTATGCTATGTGGCTGAGGACAATGAAAAAACAGTGGGTTGAGAGTGAGGTATTCACGATGGTAAGGGGGCCACTTCCTTCCACCCACATTTTAACCCTGATGCCAAACCAGGTCGAGTCATAGGGAGGCATAAGAGAGCCGTGCCAGGTGAGTTGATTGGTATGGCCGATGCTCAGACAGATATTCAGATTTTTATTTTAGCCAGCACATTCATTTGGAACTGTGAGCAGGCAGCTTCACTACATAATAGGTGTACGGATATTTAACTGTGCATTATCAAGATATAATGCACACCCGTCAGCCAATCAGAATCGAGTATTGACCGTGAACTCGACTGGTGAAAGGCAGGCCGCATGGAGCAGCAGAGCCCATTGGGCACAGCTATCATCCACCGGGCTTTGTGCTCAAGTTTCAAACAGTCACGGCTAAAAATACAGGAAACATGTATCATGTCTGTTTTTGCTCGCCCCAGATTCTTTCTTTGCTCCTACATTGCATGCATTAAATAATTCATTTTACCTTGTTGTATTCTGTGCAGATACAATTATACACAGTTACTGTATTCTGGTAAATATATACGACTACATATGAGTTTAATTACAACTTAAACTCAATCTGCACTGCTTCACGTGTAGTGAACCTGTTAAACCAAGAAGAAATCAAATCCTCATCTCAATTAGAAAACTTCTTGTGTTTTAGAACTGATGTACAGTTACAAAACAAGAATAGAATAAAGTCTTTGACAAACTTTAATTATCAGATTGTCTCTGTGCCGGAGGAAAAGTGTGTCCTGGCAGCCGGCCCTATGTGGAGCTGATACGAGGAGAAGCTTAGTCAGTGGCTATCAACGAGGATTATCAAATGAACACGGCAGAGACAAAAAGCTGCCTCTGTTTTGGCATCAAGCAATCAGGCCGCTTTAGGTTTCTGCATCGCTACAAGGAGTAAAACAGTGGAGTTTTTATGAATGAGACAAGAACACCGTATTTTTACTGGTATTTCATGGACTATATCGTGCTGAATAACAGACACCTAACAGAGCACACAAAAACAGTGGATTTTAAGAGATTCAGAATACTGTAGCACTTCTTTCTCATTGTTGTGTTGATGTACATGGTCTGTCATCCTATATCTAGATATCTAACTATTTTTACTTTAGTTACTTTTATTGTAAAGAGTCAAAAATATTGTCAAGAATAGTATGAACAGTGACCAGACTGACTCAGGTAGCGAATCGATTACCGTAAAAAAGTGCTACTTTATATGTGCATGCGGACTGGAGGCACAGGGTTAACGTGATATATTTTTTAAATGCTTCAAAGGGATTGCACAAATGGCATATCATATGACACATTGTTCCTGACGTTTAATTGTCTGTAATGTATTCGTAATCAAGGCAGAAGACAAGTTATTAGCACAGGATATCTTTCTGGAAATGTTCCAGAGCTTTTAGCCACATCTACAATCTCAAATTATGCTTCCTGTTTTCGTTAATAGGCGAGTAATCTTCAAAACTGAATTAATGCCCACACCACATTTTTAGAGAACAAGACTGAGGAGACCAGTGAATAAGTAACATCTGCCATTTTTCTTGAATTCAGTGGGTTTGTTTCACTGTGTGGTCAACAGGTGGTATCTATTTACTGTACAAGTGGTACAGGTGGTTAGTATTGACCAGAATAACCACCACAGTGTTGTTCAGTCACCAGTTTCATATCCGTTTTTTGGTGAATTTCTTCCTCGGCCTTCCCAATGAATGTAATGTATAATTCACTGTAACCTCAAACTAAGTCACATGGTAACATGAACTTAGACGGAGCCAAAACTATTTGAAAATGTTTTTGGGCTTAAGCAAAGATCTCGCTCCGTCTCCCTGTCTTTGTCTGTCTATGTGTCTCTCTCTTCTTTCCCGCCAGACTCCCAGAGTGACAGCTGTACTCCACGAACCTCCCCCCTCCTCCATGTTCCCTTTCCTCCCTGTGTCGGCTTTGTTCACCGAGGGGACGGACAACGGAGAGGGACAGCAGGCCACAGTCTGGGTGGGCCAGATCTACCACCATGCCATGCCTCCCTGCCTGCCTCCACATTGTTCTCACCAGTGTTTGAGAGGGGAAGTTCCCTTTCTCTGACTTCTTTTGTAAATGCTGTCAGACACTGAGGCTGGAGCTGGCATGAGTCTCAAGAAAATCAAGAAATAACCAAGAAGCCAGACTTCTAGGCAGGGTTATCCTTTAGGCTAACAGCTAGAGCATCTAGACAGAGTGCTTCTGACAGAAATGAAAATGGTTTCAATATGCTCCAAATAGATGAGTTAAAAGCCTGTCAAAAAAGTTGTTGCAAACATAAAAGTCAAAATAGATTTCGGACATGACGGATGGCCTAATTTATGACATTCTTTATGACACATACTATATTAGACTGGCTATCAAATCCAATACATAAAGTAGCTGCCTGGCTCAGCTCATATTTCCATTAGCTTTTCAAACTGACAATCAACATAATTTCTGCAGGGATGTAAAGTTTGATGGGACCCACGTGTTTCTAAATGTCCCTGTTGGCAGCTATTTCATAAATTAGTTTCAGTGTGATTGATGCTAATCACTGACAAGGGCAGGGCACGAATATTAAAGAACTATGATAATGTTTTTCCTGTTTTAGGAACTGAGTGAGAGCAACTGGATCCTCTCCAAACCTTAATTTAAAGCTGCTTGACTTATTTCAGTGCAGTGTCACACAGTGGCCTGTTACAATGTCGCACATGTAGGTATTTTGGTGCAGTATTTAACCAAAAGACTGAAATTAAGCGTCAGAAAAACACAAAGCTGTAAAATTATGATATCATTTTGGATGTAGCATGGCAGAGAATGACTCAGCGAAAGAGGGATTTTGATTAAATTTCAAGTATCGAATATCCTGCCAGCAAAAAAAATAACATCAAGTCATACACAGGACATTATAGCTCGAGATATCCCCTGCACCTGTGTCATTTAACAGCTCATTCTCCATCAGCTCATATTTACACAGCGGCGTTGCCTGCACCATACATAGATGCAGCGGGATAGTCGGTCAAGCCGGCGATATCACTGGAGATGAAGGTCAATATGAGGCTTAAACGTTCACCAGCATGATGCAAGGAGGAGCAACCTTCTAAGAATATCCTCATCAGGTGACAAGACTCGCTGTTTTTACATTTCCTCATTAATCATCCTGTTGATATAAATACTGAGGAGGTTCCAGTCAGCTATGCTCGGTATTTAAATGCCACTGTCTTTTTTAAGTATACTGTCTATTAAATCATGAAGATGTAGTCAGAAGGTTTCTTTATTTTGATTCTTTAGCATCTTAATAATTATAGAGTAAGACATTTTTCAAATAGCGAAAGCCATAGCTTTCTCTCTGCTTTCCAAAGAATCCATGTTAGCAATGCTGCATGATTATATGTATTAATAACTTTTATCATTCCTTCTGTACAGCAGCCTGCATGTGCTGTAAATGGACACATCACAGTGGCTCGTTTGCCGCTTTGCTTCCAGACAGGGAATTTATCTTCGCAGGATGTTACAAATCATCATTTGACAGGACCTGATACCACACCTTTGACACTTGGTTGCCATATACTTGACATGGTGACGCAGATGGTTGTAACACTTGGGAGGAATCTAATCACATAACAGATGTGGTACTTGGAATATACAGCTTTTGTCAAACTATTATGTGCAGAATGATGAACAAGGATGCAAGAAAAGCAGCTTTGGGCTAAACGTCAGCATGTTAACATGCTCCTATTGACAATACTAACATGCTGATGTTAGCAAGTGTTATGTTTATCATGTGCCCCATCTAAGTTTAGCATATTAGCGTGCTTACATCGTCAGGTAAGTACGTACAGCTAATGCTGATGGGAATGTCTATAGTTTTGGTAGTATTGGGTCATAATCCCAAAGGATTGAAGTTAAAATGTGCATGTGTTAGCACTATGTGAAAAGTTAAGAAATGACCAAAGATATTAGAATTCATCATTTCATAACAATCCAACTAATAGCTGTTGAAGCATTTCAGTCAAAACCGCAAATGTCAACCATCCTGGAGGCGAAAAACGAAGGGTCACAGTATCACCAAAATCAGTGAGATATGTCCTCTGTTCAACATGGATGTCTGTACAAAATCCAATCCAAAAGCGGTGAAACGGCAGATAATCTGACAGAACGACATTGCCATCACTAGAGCTAGGACAAGGAAAGGCGTGCGGGTAACTCAATGACAGCTTGGCTAGGAGCAGCGACGACATTGCCATATGAGAGCAGATAAGAATAACCGCAGTAGCCATAGATCATAACTCTCCACCCTTGCAGCCCTCCAAGCGCCATAAATCAAGACTGAAGAAAAAGGGACTAAAGAGAAAGAAAAGCACTGAACAAGGTGATACCATGGCTCATTTAAAGGGATATGGGGGGAAAACCTGAGAGGGAAAGAAAGGGAAAGAAATAGAGACACAATATAGAAAAAGAATACTAATATCATGAAGGGGTCTTAGAGGAGGCGAAGGAGGGAGAGTGACAACAGAGTGGGTTGTGGTGGAGGGGGGACTAAGAGGCCTCAGCTTCTAGTCACAGGGGGCCCCAACTGTGGCACCATTAGCCAGTAAATCTCCTGGTGATTGTTGACACGGGTGACATGTAAGATCCCAAAACACAGTTAGGAAACACGGGTGTAACACGGTCAGTCGGCATGCAGTCCTACTGTATAACAGAGTGAACCTACTGTATGGAGGAACATGTACCAAACAGACATATTCACATTTTGTAGCACTTTTTTCTAGATTTTTTACTTTCTTGGTATTGTTGTACACTCTGGGGAAGTGCCCCTCCAGATCAGGCAGCTCCGCAGTGGAAGTCTGCAGGTTATCGGGCTATCTGAGTTTGGGTTGAATTTCTGGGGAGCTGAGAGTTGGGTGACGGAGGGCTTTGAAAGGGGATCCCCGGAGCCTTCCCTCTCACGTACACACCTGTCTGCTCGGGATACCACTTCACTTCCAGGCCTTGCTCTGTCTGCGGCCCTGGAGTCTGGAGTCTCCAAGGAAGTGCATTCCTCTGAATGATCACATAACACTCAACCCACTCGGGTCTATGATCCCTCTCCAGAGCTGGAAGACTATATTGTTGCTATTGGAAAAAGCACTGAGGCAGAGTCAACTTATCTGAATATAGAGGATCTGTTCTCTCTTTATTCTCGTCTGTTAATCTGTTGAGTTTGATAAGTACTGCTATGAAATCTGAGGCGATTTTGCACCTAAGATTGGCAAGCAGAGGCAGTGTTTCTGAGGACCGAAACACTACAAGATTTAAAGCTCTGACATAAATGTTAACCTAGTACTTAGACTAAGAAATGATCAGAGACCTACAGACGTCTCAACATGTCTGACAGAAAATAAGAGTTTCTTCTCTTAGCCTGTGGCTCACTGGGCTCATGCGTGATGGACAAGGATAAATGTGTGCTGAGTATCCACTTGTAAAAACAAGTATTTATTGCCTCAGTGTCCCACACTTTGAATGGCTGTAGGGAGTTTCTGACCTGCTCCCTTCCATGTAGGTTATTGCCTTTTCAATAGAAATTCCCGGCAGTCAGAAAGAATGACCCAAGTTGAACTACAGTTTGTGTTTGAGGTCACTGCCACGGGACAAGACAGTTAAGTTTGTTTTTTTAGAACTGTTTTAAAGAGAATCCATCGGCTTTTCGATCCAATAGCATTTTTTGTAAAATTAGGCAACTACTTAAGTCAAAACCAAATGTACAGTCAAATGAAGACAACACAACAAGATCTGCTTGAAAAGATGATGCAAAACCCCCTCCCTCCTGTTCAGCCCATTGATCAATGTTTCTTCATATCTTTCCCGCTTTCACAGAGAAGCTGTTTGAGTTCTTTACATCATCATTACATGTACAAGCTTCTTAAGAAATTATAAAATGCTGCTAAAATTATGGACTTTACATAGAAGGTTGCATTATAAGTGCTCAAAATCAACATTTTCTCTACCAAGATAATGCTTAATTTGTAGCAAGTTATGATAGAATAAATATATTTAATGACATATAAAAGAAGCATCTATGCATGGATTGTTTATTTGTTCTCATACAGTATATTCCAGTGCACAATGGGAGGATATGTTTCACTTAATTAACTAATTTGATTGTACACAACCCCCTAATATGTGAGCACACACCGCATTCCGTATTGAAGCTTCCTCCAGTTCACGCATTGTTTTTCTGCTTCCCTCACGTGAATGATTTATGCACCTCCGACACATTTCTGCAGAGAGGTGATAGGCCAAAATGCCTTCTGGAGTTTGTCCGACTTGATAAGAGCTACACCGACTTTCTCTTCCGAGTCTGGAATTTAACCGCTGACCAGCAGGTCTCTTGATCCGACACTGAATGTCCACTCCTGACCTCTCACTAAGACCTACTTCAGTGCATACACACATATACATACACACACTATTGCTACTTCAGACACAGCCCTTTCAAGCCCCTAAGATTAAGATCTTGATGTATCTGCACATACATATACACAGTTGCAGAAAGAGACACACGTACCATGCAACATTTGAGCCTTATAAGGTATGCCGAACTGCTACACTACTCCATGAGGATGTGTTAATGATCTGGACTCTGTTTATTTGTGTGTTTATTCTTGACTTGTTAAGAAGCATCAGTGCAGTGCATGTAGTGGCAGGTACCTTTTAAAAGCTGCTAAGACCCTTAAGCAGTTGCCCATATCAGTGCATCTGAGGGGTATTTCCTTAAGCTAGGTCATACTCAAACTGTGTTTAACATAAGAACTTACTTAGCTGGATAGTTTTGAAAACGCTAAATGTCAAGGGAACAGAATGATTTAGCAATTCTGGCTTAAACATGACTGTGTATGTGGGAGGTTTACATCCCATAAAATCATTTAGGAGAGCCTCTGTTTGGATCAAGAACTAGTTTACTCTTCTACCTCTCTTTGTCCATGACAAAAGATCCTGAACAATGGAACAAAATGCCGAAAAGTAGCCCCTTTTTGGATTAATTCCAAACTTTTGAATCATGAATTTTAATAATTGTTTATGGTGTTTGAGGAAACATTTCTCTTCGACTTCCTTCAGTTCCATTCAAATACTAGGTATGGAAAGGGTGTGCTGACAGGGACCAGTTTCAGGTGATAATCTTGGGTGCAGATCTCTAATGACCGGGAGCTTTGCTTCCCACACAAACAGCTCACCTTCTTAGATTCATGAGCAGATAGGCTGACCATCAGGCTGCTTTCCACCTTCATGTCCCTACATGTCCAGGATAACGCCACCTCCCCCAGGCATCGACCCCCTCAACACTTCACATTAGTGATTCACCGGTTGGCTTAAATCGCTTTTATCTGTTATTTGATCTTTTTCCAGGTGTGCCTGTGTATTTGTTGGTGCGTGGTAGTGATTGTGCAGCTGACCACATGATAACCAGTGTATCTTTTTGGGGGAATTATATATGCCTATGCTATTAATTACATGAATGTTGTGGCTTGAGCTGTCTGTGGCCTCTACATGTGAACCGTGGTGATGCAGAAACACGGTTTTGTTTTATGTCGCAGCCTGCACCGCTGCACCTGGTTCAGCTGAGTTGGCTGGCAGATTAAACAATGTTTGAAAGCAAACAGAAAAAAGACTGTTGAGCTAATTGAAGACTTTTCGTTTCCTTCCTGTGGTTAAACCTCTACTTACAGACAGAAAAGCTAACCAGCTTTGCTTCAGGCAGATTAATAACTCTGTGAGGCAAAGACACATTAATAACAATACTGGTGAACAGTACAGAACAAAGAATAATTATGGCTGTGTTATCTATTTAAATCAATGTCAGATCTACTGACCCTCATTAAAAATAAATGATCACCTACTTCACTTAAAGTCTGGGGGATAAAGTTAATTACAGGGATCCAGTTGAGGCTAATAAGATGCTTCACTTTGCAGAAAAAAGACAGTAATTTGACAAAAAGGAAACATCCTACCAGTCCGGCCTTCTCAATGGCCCTGATGATGATGATGGTATTATAACCAACACAGCCCTCAATACAGCATCATTATAGACTAAACTTTCCCTGCTGCATTGATTACATTTCCAAATCTTGCTTTCTATTTTACGGCTGATATTTAACGCAAAAGCCACCTGTTGCTTTTGTATTGCTTTGCATTTGCTAAATTTAGGATGCTGCTCATTTAAATCTACGAAAAGACAGAGGTGACAGGCCACAGAGCTTATACATTATATATCGTCATGTCTGCTCAATGCATATCTGTTTCATTTAAGAGAATTCTTCGGGTTAAACAGGATGAGAACATGTTCACAGTTGTGTCAAATGAGATGACTAGACTGTCATGTTATACCTGTAGACATGAATAATATTCTTAAAGTTAGGCTCATATAACTGGGGTCTATAAGGAAATATAATATTTGGGTAATACAATAGTTAATGAAAACCAAAGTGTATCATTGGAGTGCCCAAGTAAGATGAGCAATGGAATTTGAAATGTAAAGTTCCCTATTCAATTTTGTTGGCTTGTAAAGCAAAAAATAGACTAGAAAACCTAATCTCTTCATTTGAATTATATTAAATGCATTGAATGGATTATAGAGTAATTCCCAGTACTCCTACAATCAAAACATACACAAACTATTTGCTTTACTTTTTATATGTTTTGACACCATTTACACACACTATGGTACGTTTTTGAGGCCCAACCGAAAAAGACTAATTCCAGGAAGAACGTCTTAAACTGAAAAGCTCCTCGTGTATACCTTTACACATTTCACAGTGTCACTTCAAGAACAGGATGAAAGGGGGATATTTGAAAACTAAGAAAAGTGCCCTGGGGAGAAGGATCCCATTGTTCCGTAACAATAAAGTTTAGAGCATGAGGTAGTCCCACCTCTTTGACTTTTTCCAACCCAGATTTAGTGTTTGGCTGAAGTCCCCTTTGACCCCTGTCTTTTCAACCTGCAACCCATTTTTCAGTGAGGCTTACAGAGATGGCCGCACTATACTGGGTGTCAGTCATGGCCAACTGCCTTAAGTCTTTGTGATGCAAACAGTTGGGAGATTGACATAGAGCAGAGAGTATCAATTTTAAGAAGCTATTAAAAGACAGATAAAGTTCCTCAGTAATGGGCCCCAAATTTGGTGTCAGTGCACAGAAGTATGAAATTAAAGGATTCCTACCGTTGTCTTCAACAGTGAAGTAGAAGATATCACTTGTGGCGTTGCTCCCATCCAACAGCACGTAACAGATCTTCATGTCATCAATATCAGCTGTCGGTATGACAAATATAGTTAGTGTTAGCTGAAAACGGTAGGTAAGATAACTGTGACGACTAAGCCACTTTTACAAGGTTTTAGTTACAACCCTTAGGCTGCAATTCACATGTTATGGGCCACATGGGACATGTGTTTTGAAGGATTGTTTTAAGCAAAGAATACAATCTACAGTTATTATAATGATTATTATCATTACTATTATTATTTTAGTCATATATTAGTATTAGTATTATTAGTATTAGTATTAGTATTATTAGTAACATTATTAGTAGTAGTATTATAATCTTACAATCAGTATTTTGTTTAATTACAATTTAATTCATAAATTTGCATTATGACATAAATAGGTTTACTCAATATTAGGGCTACGTGATAATGAACCATGAACAATAAAATTATTATTTTGGCATTGACAACATTGACAATATAACCTAATAAAGTGTATTTGGCTAATGTGTTAGCAAACAGTTGCCTACCTACACATCCAACAGATACAAATCAACATTAGCATGCACTTGGAGTCGTGCTCACGATTGAATATTCCCTCTCTTTATAGCCACCAACTCCAATATCTGGCTCTTTAGATGCAAAATGCTAAATGCTAGATTAAAGGAGCTTTACCAAATCTCTAATTGCTGAATACATCAGCCTGCTATAGCTGGGAACGAGCTGAGAGTAGTAAGAGTGAACCAAAACAGTAAATTGCGGGGCATAAAACCAAAACATTAAGTGGACAGTACTAAAATGCTTTGTAGGAGTGAGGGTTACTGCAGAGTCATGTCATAATTGACCTCTTTATTATAACATGGTCATTTAATCCATTGCATACTACATTTTCATAACTCTGAGATGAAATAAAGTGACATTGTCTTACCTTGTGTGAAGGTCTTGATGCTGTCGTTGCCCAGGGCAGAGTTCATGATGAAGCCGTGCAGAGGAGCCTCAGACACAGTGTATTTCAGGACCCTCTGGGAACTGTCCCGGTCCTCTGATCGAAGGGCCTTGCTGGTGATCACAAAGCCAAGGTGGCTTGTTTGGAGGACCTTCAGTGAGGCAGCAGCTTTGTTAACCACGATCTGGGGCACACCGTTGTCCACAGTGTTGATGTGAATGATCATCATCTGAGGCTTGCGTGTCTCATACACAGTGTCAGGAAAGACATAAAAATCATTATGAGTGCCATCTGTGACAGTGAAGGAGAAGCTGTCTTCGTTGGTCTCAGTGCCATCGTGCTTATAGCTGATAAGGTTCTCGTTTAGGTCCTGCTTGGAAAAGGTTGAGATTGGTTTTGTTTTGTTGAAAAGCAGCTGCCCGTGCACTGGCACCTGGGTGACTATGAATCGCAACAGGTTGTCTGGGGTGTCACGATCCTCAGCTGTCAACTCAAACGGTGTGATGAGCTTGGTTTCTCCCTCCTCCACAACCAGTTTGCTTATGGTCAAGACAGGTTTCTTATTATCTACATCAGTGATGGACACTCTGAAGGTACGGAAGACAGGATTGTAACCATCTGTCACCTCAAACTCAAAGCTGTCCATTTTCATCTCATCATCAGAGGTGTGGATGTAGTAGATCTTGTTGCCAGCAAGCTGCAGTTGGGTGAATGTGGAAATGGGAACACCTGGTAGGTCAGTGCTCTCTAAGTGGCCTCTACTAGGTGCTCTTGTGATGCTAAAGGTGAGGAATTCATCAGGACTGTTGATGTCAGTTGTGCTGAGGAGGTCAGTGGTAAGAGTTACTCTTCCTCCTTCTTTTAGAGTCACACCTTTGTTGATAACATCTGGAAAGACCATGTCAATGCTTCCAATGTTGATGTAAAAGTAACGGTCAATTAGGGGATTGATGCTATCTGTGACGTCAAACTTCAGCAGGTCACGGATTCCCTCCTGGCCAGTGTGTACATACTGAATGAGCTGTCTGTCAATTTCGTCCTGTGTGAAGTTCATCCCGAGGGTGATATTACCTAAAACATTACCAAACTTGCTGATGCGCTGAAGGTAGCCTTGGCTTGGGCCGTAACGCACAACATATGTTAGTTCTTTGTCTTCAGAGTCAAAATCTGTGGCTTTCAAAACCCGGTTGCTGATGACTTTTGTCTCTCCGATTTCAACATCAAGGCCATCATTTATAGCCATCCTTGGGGTCTCATCATCAACTGGAATGACCATGATAAGAACGGTTTTCTCCACTGAGTGTTTCCCATCTGAGAGTCTGATCACAAAGCTGTCCTCTTTGGTCTCTGAGTCGTCGTGTTCATAGACAATGTTGGATCCCTCTTTGATCTGTTCCAAATTGAATTTTTCCACGGGGATGGTGCCAGTGCTGAGCTGCTGAACTATCGTACCGTGTTTTGGGTTTTTGATGATCTCAAAGTGCAGCTCATCCCCAGGGATGTCAGCATCAGCCGCGTTCAGAATTGGTGTGTCAATGATGATACTCATGCCCTCCATTACCAAAAACTCACGAATGAAAATCTCCGGCTTCTCATCATTGGCTGGAATGATGACTATGGGGAAGAAGTGGCGTTCAGAGAAGTTTATACCGTCTGAGCAACGGAAGGTGAAACGATCTTCAACGGGTTCAACTCCTTTATGGATGCTTTGGACATAGAAGATATGGCCGATGGCAATGTCTTTAATGCTAAAGGCAGTGATGGCTGTCCCAGCCCTGGATTTTTCAGAGCCAGCAGCTGGGGAGATGTTCTCCACATAACCAGATGTTGGTTGGACGATGATGGTGCACAGGATATCTTCATTGTCAGTGTCGATATCCTCAGCTTGAATGTGTTCCAGAGTAATGACATTCTTCTCCCCTTCCAGTACAACAAACTGCTCTCCAACACTGACTATAGGTGGAATGCTGTCAACAGGAAGGATGGTGACGTAAACTGTCACTCCTTGGACCTTGTTGCCACCAACAACCCACTGCTCAGACAAATCAGACAGAGTGAGGTTGAAGGAGTCGTATTCTTTGACTGGTCCGATTTCACCGGATGTGTGTGCATACACCACTGCCCCATTGATGATGTCTTCCTGGGTGAATCTCTCAGCGGGAGCACCATTAACCAGGATCTCCCCAAGCCTGGGAGGCTCCTCAACAATAAAAGTGAGTATGAGGTCATCTGTGTCTTCATCACGGCCCTGAATGACATTACTTGTAATCTCTGTGGCTCCATTCTCCAGTACATCGATGGCTGCCCCAAGCAGACCGGCTGGGAGCATAATCTTGGGGGTCTCGTCATCAACTAGTTCAACAGTGATCCTAATGATGATGGGCACCTCATGATAACCATCACTGACATCAATCTTGATGACGTCACTGAGGGATTCCTCTCCACCGTGGATGTAAGTTAGGCGACCATTTGCAATGTCTTCAAGTACAAATGTTTCTCCGTTTGTCATATCGATCCCCAGATACTGCAGCTGCCCGTACCGAGGAATCTGGGTCACAGTGAAGATGATATTTTCATCATCTGTGTCTGTGTCTGTGGCATGCAGCTCTTTCCTAGTGATGATATATGTACTTCTTTCCAATACAGTGAACCCTGTGTTGGTGATAAGTGGGGGTTTGTTGTCCACTGGCTGTAGGAAAATGGTGAATAGTCCATCTATTGTGTTACCAGAAGTGTCTTCCACAATGAATGTGAACTGAGCCACTTTTGGAGTGATGCCCAGCTCCTGGTCTGGAGGCTTGTAAGCTACTTTGTGGTGATTAACCTGGGCCTGTGTGAACTCTGTAATTACAGTGTCTGGGCTGTCAGTCAGTACAATATCACCTAAGGGGGCTGGATTGTTCTCATCTGTGTCAGTTGGGGGCTTAATGATGGTATACTTCAGGTCCCTATCATCTGAATCTAGATCACTGTAATATAAGAATTTCTTCTTGAAGTGTGTTAGCTCGTACTCCTGGACTGTCATGTGAAGGGTGGTGCCCGGAAAAAGCTCTGGGGAAAGGTCATCAACAGGATGGATTTTGATGGTGAACATGTGTTCGCCAGATTGATTAGGAGGGTCATTGTCATCTTGGACCCGGAACAAAAACTGATCAATCACAGTGGTAATGCTATGGGGTCCGACATGACGGTAGAACAGCTTTCCCTCCATAATATCCTGCTGAAACCATTCAGTTACCACCTGCTCAAACATCTCATCTGTCTCACTGAACTTCCAGAGAGACGGGTCGGAGGGAGGCTCCACTTGCCTCAGCAGGAGCTCCCCTACAGTTGAGTAGGGCGCCTCCAAGACAAACTTAATGGTGGAGTCTTCTGAATCAATATCTGTGGCGCTCAGGATGAAGGGAGAGATCTGCATGACTTCATTTTTGAATAGCACCAGGCCGGTGTTGGCATTGATAATAGGCGGCTCATCGTCAGTGGGAACAATAGTGATAGGGAACAAAAACTCCACATCATTACTGCCATCAGTCATTCTAAAAATAATGTTGTCGCTATAGGTATCGCTGCCGTCATGCTGGTAAACCACAATGCCGGCGTCTAGATCAGCAGGTGAAAAGAATTTCCTTCGTGCTCCGAGCACGGTTAGGTCTCCATGCTTTAAGCCATCAACAACAGTTATTCTCACATCTTCCAGATTGTCCTCATCACTAATCTCTAAATTGTGGGCACTGGAGAGAGCTCTGGACTGCCCTTCAAACAATAGCTGCCCTGTATTTTTGGTCGCCACAGGAGCCAAGGTGTTCATAGGCTTCACCACAATCATAAAAGCAAATGTATCAGACACAGCCCCGTCGGTGTCTACAACTTCAAACTCTAGCTGGAAAATCCTCTCTACTTCTGAGTCCTCTGAGGGTGGCTTATATGCTATTTTAAGATCTTTGATGTCTCTCTGATAGAAAGAGGTGATAGGCAGGTTCTGATCATCTGTGCTGATGATATAGCCCTGCTGATGGCTCAGCGGTGTAGTAATGTTAAAGATTAAATCATCTGGGTCAGATTCAACATCTTCAGCAGCCAGCATGTCACTTGTAATAGCTGTCATCACAAACTGATCAACCTCCATCATCATCATGGCTACAAAGCTGGGTTTAGGAGCAGTATTCTCCGCACCCTCTCTGATTCTAATCATCATTTGGAAATGCTCTTGCATTATGGTGTTGCCTTCGATATCCTGCAGTTCTACCATCATTGGAACATAGTCTCTGTTTGGTGAGTTGGTTTTAGCTGTGTGCTTGTAGCGAATGCCCTGTTTCACAAACTCATCACAGTCAACCATTTGGCCATTTGAGGGGTTATTCAAAAGAGTGCCATACCTGGGAAGACCTCCAGCGCCGACCAGTGTGGCGATCTTACACTGTGTGACCCCGTCCTCAAAGGAAAACTCCAGACCCTTTTTGTCAATAGGGTTGCTGTCACCACTGAGCTTTTCAACATTAAGCGGCATGTTCCTGGTGAGGATCTCAAGCTGCTGGAAAACCACTTCCACTTCCAGCATGAAAGGGATGATAACTGTGTCCGTCTGGGAGTCGTAACGAAGCTGCAGCTTCACACGATCCTTGCTGGGGCTCCGAGAACCAAAATGAGTGTATTTCACTTCATCTGGTCCAAATGAACAGGGGAACTTTTTAGGGGTCAGCATCCCAGGTTTCTGGGCCAGTGGGTCATTGTCCAAAACTGTGATGTGGCAGCGGTCACCAGGCTGCACTTCTGTTACCAGGTCATTCAGAGGGTCAAGAAACACAGACTTCCCTAAAGGCACCCTGATCCCATTGTTAGCGATAATGATGTTGTCTTCATTAGGTCCAGATCTGTGGTGATAAAGGTGAGTTGGGTCAAACGGCTCTGCGTCTACTGAGGCGAAACAGAAGCTCAGAGAAAATGTCACAAGCAGGCATCTTAAAGCTGCCCACTTTTGACAAAGTGGGGATTTTTGCAGACAACCAGCCATATCCACTGCTAGTTGCCTTGCAATTTATCTTACAAGTCAGCAGTAGCAGGCTGTCCCAAGTGGGGGAAAAAGCATCAAAAAAGAAAACTCTCCGCGTTGGTTTGGGCCTTAGAGTGTGTCCTCTGTGTCTCTCTCTGTTTCTATGTGGCCACACAGAGACACAAGTGTGGTGAATGCTGCAAGGCTGTGCAGGTAATAATGAAACAGCAGACAGTGACAGGCGCAGGCCCCTCCTTCTGTCAGCGCAGGGAGGGAGCCTCCTGCCCCCATGGCTAATTTAAGAAAGACTATTGGATAAGACTGTGAAAGTGCTCCCCCAACCAACACCCACCCTAATCTCCCCGAAAAAGGTGGGGGAGAAAATCCAGTGCAAAAACTAACCTAATTCAGTGGAGTTTGGGTGATCAAATTCATTTTCACTTTCTGCTAGTTTATATAAGTTTTAACAAATTTGACAATTTATAATTAGGTATTATATATTAATGCAATAATCTATATAATGCTTTCGTGGTATTTGCCTAATCTTCTCCTTCTTTATTTCTAAATAAATCAAATAATATGTCAACTGATAGTTCATTGATTTCTTCAAGATAACTTTAAGAAAATGATTGTTAACATTATAATTTAATTGCACAGAAAACGTATGTAAGATTGTTTTGGGAATGCAAGGGGCCTGTGCCCTCTAATGGGTAAATGCTGTGTACTTAAGATGAATAAATAAAGCAATAAACTGTCCTTGATTCTGATCAAGTATTTCTACAAGGGGTTTTAAAAGCCACTTGAAGTCTGCTTTGCTCTGATGTATCATCATTGACCTGTGTGATTTCACACACTTGAGGGGGCGATGAAGGGAGTGGGAGCTATGTAAATTAAGTGAACAATCACTGACTGCAGTTACATCAAAGTCTCTATGTCAAGTTCAAATCTGGCACCCCAGCAATATTCCTTTTTACAGGGGAATCATTCTACAGCGCACAATTAAACCTTTCTCGATTTGTAATTTTACTATTGGGGATTATTTTTTTCCTGTTTCTTTCAAATTTTTGGTATTTTAGTTATAACCTAAACTCCGATAAAAAAAAAAAGAGTGTATTATCACCATCAGCATAATCTGACAATGCACTTGATCTGTGTGAAATGACCCTCCAAAGGTTTTAGCTTTCTTCTCACGAGTGCCTCTGAGGTCGAGTCGGTGGGACACCTCGGCACCAGAGAGGCCATTAGTCCCACACAGGGGGACAATAACCTGACATCAGCTGGCAGGACAGGTGTATGGACACTGTTTGGTCTCACACACACAGAGAAAGGACAACACAGCTCAAAATACGGCTCAGAGACTTGAGGTATTTGAGTTCTCTATTGACAAGTCCACATTGGTCCCTGGCAGTAAGGCCATCACTTAATATAAGACCTCAACCATGCAGTGTCCAGTCTCTGATATCACATAAATTACACAGAATTGGCTTTTACTGCAGAGATACTGACACTGACACAGCACAGTATGGAGAAATCAAGCAGTCACACTGGATGCAGGGAGAATGTGAGAATGTGTACTCAGTATGGTGCACAAGGTCATGTTAAGATAAAAATACCTAGTAGCCTTTTATGGATCATCTTTTGAGTTGGGCCTGAAACTTGATGAAGTGATCCGTGTGCATTGCTCAAACATTTCTTTCAACCACGATGGTTGACATTTGTAGAAACTTTGGAAAGTTTTATCGTCACCTATGTCAGTGTTTATATATAACTGCATAGCAGGACAAATGATAAATACGTTAAGCACAGATGAAAAGTGCTTATGATCAATTAATCTCTAAACACAAGAATGCAAGATTGAAAATCTGTTGTGCGAAAATATCTGGATGGATATTCAATTACACAAGAAGTCTAATTTGATAGTTACTATAACAATTTTAATCATTATTCCTTGAAAGTTCCTCTGTTTATTGGACTTGATAATGCTTTGAAGACAACTCTGTGAACATTCAGCAACCTCCCCTGAAGCGTGGGCCAAATAGCAGAGATGCCATATGCATCCAGGCATTCTGTATCACACTTTTCATTGCATCCTCTAAATAAATCTTGCCCTCCTCACTTGACCTGCCAAGAATAAAAATAGGGACACACACACCGCAGTGTGTAACTATAGAAACAACACACACCAAGCTTTTTATACTCTGTTGGTCCTGTATTTCCATCACATTTTTCCCATATTGAAGAAGTGTATTGCAAAATATCAAAACCCATGGGATAAAAGAGTCAGATATGGATAGTGAATATAAAATCTCTTTCAAAAGTAAACATACAAATATTGAATCTGACTGATGAGAAATTAAACTACCTCCCCAGCTGTAGGTGATTGTTAATATGGAAAATAAAACAGCTACTAAATGCATCTGCTCTCGAGCTGCAGCATTGCATTCACGAAGCCATTAGTTTGACTTTGTCTAGTTTAGACATCAAATAGTAGACATGCCTTTAATGTAAACAGAGAGTGATGTTGGGTCGAAGCCAAGCCCCGCTGCCCATGGATCAACTCTTCATCCAGGGGGCAGCCAATGATGACAGTAAGCAGTAATGACCTCTTGATAGATGGAAAACAAAGCACAAGTGGATCCCATCCCTGTATCCCTAACAGCCACACAGGGAGAGGACAGGATTTGCTTTCTTTCCTTTAGGTGCACTTGTGACGTCTGTCAAGATTAAGCCGCATTCAGATCCAGATCTCCGTAACTTAATAATGTTAAGCTCTGTAAGATCTTTAAATAAAGTACTTAAATAAATACATGTCTTGTCTTTCACTTTTTTTAATGTCACATTTGTCATAATGTGTCATGTTTTCAGCACATCAATAATGTGGCTATGTCTTTTGAGCTCTGGGGATGAATCAGTCCTCAAGTTTGGTCCAGAATGAAATGTCGACAATTGGATGGATTGCCATTTAATGTGATACAGAAATCCATGTGCCCCTTGGGATGATTTTTGATAGCTTTGACAATATTTTCCAAATAGCAATGTATTAAATGGCGATAAAAAAACAGTGTGGCAATTATCACCCAAATATGCAGGTCCACTTGTCGTTACAGTGCTTTATAGTGAGTTTTAGCCTATTATTTTCTGTCTTGGTGCAACTTTACTGTTTTGGTTCACTCTCACTGCTCTCATAGCGTCAATTTTCGACCGCAAGAGGCAACTATTGTCAGTGAAAAAGCTCTTAAAACGGACTGTACGCTTCCTGCTAAGCACCAAACAATACACAGACAAAATGAGCAACTAGCTAGGTTTATAGTGTAGCATAAAGAGCCAGATATATCCCTCAGGAATTGGTAGCAACAAAATACTGAGTAACAAGAGTCATTTTTATTTGTTTTGTATTTTGGTTTATCCCTCGTTTATGCCCATCTTTACTTTGTGTTTATTGCTAATTTGAAGAGTTAGCATGGTAACAGTCAAAACTAGGCAGGGAACATGGTAGCCTAAACATTATAGACCTTGTCCAACTTGTGAACATAAACTTTCAAACTATGCCCATTTGTATTTCCTTTTTTCAATGTTTGGTAGCTGACAAGTAAGTTAACAGGTGGTAGATTTGGACCAAAGCTGTTGCCCTAGTAACGGAATGGCATTGTCATTATGAGAAGCTTAGCCTAGCATGCTGATGTTTGCATTTACCGTTAGCTAAACGTGCCTGTCCCTCATCTATCTATCCATCCATCCATCTAAAACCAACCAAGGGGAAACAAACACTGGATAACTGTCATTATTTATTACCGTGTGCAGAGGTAGTAAATATGACCTCATTTGAAAATTTGACATAATATAGCCTTTTCCAACACGAAAAGCTCAAGAATAAAATTAATACAACAAAAATAAAATATGAAAATAATTATAGGACTTCAAACAATTAAGTCAGGAAATATGACTTAATAAACGTAAATCATTACAACATTCCTCACCTTACTCACTGACAGACGTTATCTTGTTACAAAGAAAACAGGTTTAATCATCATTCATCACATTCTGGGCTTGTCCATAACTCTTATCACTCAAGCATCTCAATCATTCATACAGCTGATGAAAAGCTTCGTCCAGGCAGTTGATATGTGTCACTGTTAGTGAGTGTGTGTTTGTGCCTGGAGACAATGCAGAGGGTCAAATGCAGGTAAAGGTCTGTAGCATCAGAGCTACTCTACCGGATAAAACTGCTACCTCCACATACAGTTCAATAAGATAATGTATTAATTCTTGGGAGCTCATAGAAAAATAACTTATTAATACATTTAAACCACGTTTTAAGACATCAACAGATACTCCGGGGATATTTGCTTGGGTTCAGACCTCCCCCACTATCTTCATTCGTTATCAAGATAACACCAAACCTTGTCTTCCTACATCAAGCATTTTTCATGTTTTATGATTGTGCAGTTAATAATAATAATAATAATAATAATAATAATAATAATAATAATATTAATGATACATTTTACTTGTATAGGGCTTTAAAAGGTACTCAAAGGCCCTTTACATGGTAAAGACAGAAACAATTAAATAAATAACAATGTAAACAAGGTACAGAGATGACATTATAACAGCAATAAACAAAACTCCAACAAGAAAAACAGTTGACTATCATGTCACATTGTGAGCTTCACTGCAGAGATACTTTCACATTTTCCTCATTCAACTCCTGACGAAGTTCATCATTGTGCTATATGTTTTATTACAGGAGATTAATGTGACACTCCTCGAAAAGTAGGCCCTGCCTTGAAAGCAACATAAAGAGAACTATGCTTCTTTATTTATACGGATACTCTTTTTGAAATGAGATTCTTTGAAAACAAAAAATGACATCCGCAAGGTGTCTCACCCCTGATAAAGTTCTTGACTCCTTAGAATAGCCGAAGAAGATTGCCACCACATTCTCTTCATTACTCGCTAGCGTCCTAATCATCCGGCCTGTTGTAAATATACACAGCGTATAAATAGAGGATACTGAGACCTGAGACATTTGGATCCAGTTCCGAGGAGGAACAGGTTTGTGTTCTGCTGCACTGGATGATTTGGTGCAGGGTGTCCATGACTGCGGTCAGGTTTGAGGGGTATACGGGCACAAAATTTAGACAAGCTCCTGCCGTCACTGCTTCACCGCAGGCACAGTGCAACATTTCATCCGCTTAATGGTGGATTAAAGCATCCTGCGAGCGGATTGATATAGGCCCGGTGCTATCGCTCGTCTTTAAAGGAGAGCGGAAGCTCATGGAAACAGGCTAGATATAGCAGCTGGATCAGACCCAAACACTGGGCAACACATCACTGTAGATGGACAAAAATATTATATGGCTCATGAAAGTAAACAGGAACCTAGATCCATATTTATATAGGCAAGTCCTTCAGTGATGAGCTGAAACCCCACCCAGCAATTCATATCGCTTTATTGTGTGTTAAATTGTTTTATCTTAACCACATCAAATAAAATGAAACAAATAGCATCATAAGAATAGGGTTGATGCTCCATTAATCTTCTGTTTTAAGTTTAAGTAGCACCAATAATGACCTTACTATATATCTACTACTAGACAACAGTACCAAAATCATAAAGCCGGCTACTGACCCAGGAATGTGTGAAGCACAGTAACGGGGGATTCCTGTCTTTTAACACTGTCACTTTGAACTAAATGTATTTGCACCTGGAGCTCATGTTTGCACTTACAGTAAAACGAGTCGGGGGCATGTAAAAGAACAGTTGCTGAAAGTCAGCAGGGGAGCAGCAGAGGTACAGTATGGTGGCTTGAACAATTGCTAATTGACCTAATCATTATTTTCTGAGACCAAAGATGCACAAGAAAAGTTAGGTCAGTATCTGAGTAGGTTCAAGTATATATGGTTTATTTATCTACATCAGAAACTTGTGAATAACGTTTGTGGATAAAGTTCTATATGAATTATTGAAGGTTACATGATGTTATATAATGTTAATCAAGTTATATTTATTTAGGTACATAGTAAGAATTATTTTCTTTAATACATTCATGTCATACAAGGCAATTTTTATTAGCATAACCGAAACTTTAACACAACCAAATCAGAACATCAAGGGAAAGCAAAATGAAGAATCTTCAAAAATAACATTGCATCCTAAATTGAAACAAGACCACTGATTTAAATCTGACAATCCTATATTGTCTTGTTATATATATATCATACTTAGCATAATTAAAAAATGTGTACCAAAATACTGTAATACGTATATTACTGTACTAAAGTAATAACATATAGTATACAAACCCAGTAAATTGTGACCGTTTGCAAAACACACAAATTCAGTTCAATCAGTAAAATCTTTAAAACACTTAGTTCTGCTGTTGTTTAACTTTGAAAAAGCTGCTGTGTTACAATACATTTATTTACAACAAGGAAGAAACAGCCCACTAGATTTGACACAACGTCAAGTAGACGTGTCCATCTCCACTGCTGTAACTTCTTCAATCTGAAAGACAGAAAAGAAATGCACAGAACGATGAAAACAATGTATCCTGTCCCACAGTCACACGTCCTGCAATCACCTGCTTTTTCCACTTGTAACTTCTGCTTTGGCCAAGTTTATGTGGCCTTTGCCATGGCCTTTGACCTCCATGGAGAGACATCTGTTTGAGAGAGAGGATAGCTGACATAATCCTACTCCACATCTATTGATGTGATTTACGCTTTACCATTAAGAAGGCTGCAAAAAAACAGTGTAGTCGCTGAGCGTTACGTGACAATGAGACAGGGAGGGTTAATCTTGGGATTTATCCAAATATTTATTTAAATAAATACATAATTATCCATATCTATTACGTTTTACTCTTTACAGCCTTCAATTAAAACATAGCTGATATTTTCAAAAGGCATCAGGGCCAATTGTTGTACTGCACTTTGACAACCATTCCAACCCTAATCGTTTATTTAAAAGTGGTTATTTGTTCTCTCAAATTTGTCCCAAGTTAATCTGAACTGCTTCCAATATAAAGGGGTTTGTTTTAAGATCAGTAATGTGACTACTGAGGCTCAGGTTGCAGGTAAGACTTCTCATTGATCTTATTCTACACAGCTATGCCGAGTTGAGCCACAGGGATAGATAGGGATCTGCGGAGACCAGTTAGATGCTATAGTGAAACCTGGCTGCTGAAAGATTGGGAATTCCAAGGGGGATTTAGCTGTGAGGAAGAAAATGGTCAACTGAATCCAATGCAAGGATCCTTATCCTTGTCAGTCACCCACTAATAGAAAACCCACAAATGCCATTCAGGTAAAATAATACCAGTTTTTGAAAACCATTATTGAGGTTAAGTAAGGTCTTTTGTTCTGTCTTCTATTTAATTTGGCATCTGAAGCAAACCAGAAGTTTAGGGTTAACTTTAAGTTCACTTAATTACGTCATGTGTCACTGAATTGAAATTGCATGTATTTTGTGAAGTGATGAATGTCTTTATTGGTGCTATTGACACAACAAGGACCGGGCACAAAAACAGAAGTTGGAACAACTGGAACGATAAAATGGATTGATTGGTTTCCCTGAACCAGAATGAGTGATGTTGTTCACAGCAAAACAAGTTGCAGTTTTATGGTTCAGCTGTAAATTATATGAATGTCAGTTTAAAGAATTCTGTCAAAATAAGTAAACAGTGTCTGATTTAGTGTTGATTTAAGAATTTTTACTGAAATAGGGCCAGGATCAAATTTTAATTGGAGTTATAAAAATGGCCTAAAAAACAGTATAAGGTCGGGTTAAGGGCCGTTCACACCAAACTTTTGCAAAATCAATGAATTCTAATGCAGTTTGTTGTGGTCAATAGATTTAATTGTAGGGTCGAAGTAAATCCATGCATTTGCGTGTACTTTGGTGAATCTGGACACATGAATTTGGGCCGCTGACCAATACAAAGCATCATGACAGTTCTGACCTTTGAGGGGATAAAGTGCTTAAGAGGCAAAAATGGAGAAAGTTAAGTTATTAGCTTTGTTTGTTTTCACCATTAAAATAAACTGCATTAAGTTAAATCAATTCAAGTCAATTAAGCTGAATGTCGCAAATCACAAATTTGCCTCGAGGAGGTTTTGCATCTGTAAAGCACACAACATCATCTATACTTTGACCCTTGTTTCGGATAAAAAAAACAACTTACTGTTACATTAGTGACCAAGCTTAGCAAACTAGCTAACCCCTTCGATAACTCTACGCTAAATGAAGGGAATCCTGATAATAAAAAGCCAGCCGGTTTAAAGGACCCTGAACCATGAAAATAGAAAGAAGCTTGTAGAGCTGTTTGACTGACTATTGTCATTATGTTCCCGTTTGGCCAGCCTGTTAGGGGTTAGATCGCCACCCAAAATAATTGACCAACTAGCCAAGTCACTACATAAAAAGTAGCTTAATCTGATGAAATTTCGCTGTACCACTTTCTGGGGTTCCCGATCATGTATGAGCATTGGATAATTCTTTAGCAGTGCCACCTGTTACCTTGTACTGATATATAGTGTATATTGTAGTGTCGATATACTCATCAGGCTCAAAGTGCAGATTTCATCACAACTCCTCACTGTTTCCACATGAATGTTTCAACATCAACTGGGTTACATCAAACGAAAGGAAACTATTGTTTTAACATTTTTGGAAACTTTCATTCAGCATCATCTGAGATTCCACCTGAGTTTACTTTTAAACTGTGTGTGAAGGATGAGAGACAGAGATGTAATGAAGCCCCGGTGTGACTCTGACAGTTTGACACTGCCCGAGGAATGTGGAGTCGATGCCGGAGGCGATAGCAGCAGGTGAATGAATGTCCGTCTGTCAGCAGGCCTCCTGATCAGAGCAGCCCTGCCAACTGCACAAAGCCAGGCCAGGAATGTCTGAAGTTGCCTGGAGAGGACAACAGGAGAGGAAACTGTCCCTACGACCATAGACCCCATGAGGTTTGGAGTCGTAGGTCATTGAAGGAGTCAGCTGCGTTGGGATCTGGTCGCGTGGACATGAAAGCGGAGGCAGCTTCATGCTGTGTTCACCTTTTTAGAGAATACTTCAACTAGCTGGCTTCTTGACAATTATTGGATGGTACATTTAGTCCAGCTATTCAAGGTACCTAGAGGGTGAATTTTAGCGACTTTGGTAACCTTATTTCCGTAAACATTGTCATCGTCACACAAACAAGGCTTAAAGGGCATGCGCACCGGTAATCATGAATTTTTCCAAACTACAGTAACCTGTCATTACTTTGACATTAACTAGACGGATGTTTCCTCTTTATAGAAGATGGGTTGCAAAAAAAGAACAAAGCATTGGTAACTAGGCAGAGTAAAGACAATACGATCAATAAATCACAAAATGTCCAAGGGTGTGATTGTTAACAACTAACCCACTGTGACTCGACATCGTGTGACTGGAGTGCTGACTCTATTTCTGTATTCTCTACAAATTGTTTTCACTCTGTAACCCCCCCCCCCCTTCCTTCCTTTCCTTCTTGGAGATACTTGCAGCATGGTGTAAAGAAGTGAAACATGCACTACTAAATTAAGCCCTATAAATGTTTTGCAGGCCACCTGCCAAAGTATGGACTTGGGTACAAAGGAAGAATCTAGAAAATGTGACACTAGTTGTAAAATGTCTCCAGTGTAAATAGGGAAGGTCAAGGTGTGGCATAATTTGACATTTCTTAAAATAAAAGGATGTGGGTCAGGGAAAGTAGAAGTACGTTTTTAGGTGACCGCTCACTTTTACCTTGCTTCCTGCAAAGGATAGAAATAAACTTGAATTCAGACGTGAAAAATTGCATGTTTGAATTTTGAATTTTTTTAATAATTGGGTGAATGGTAGAGAAGGAATTCTCTACTTTAAAGTGACATTGAGGCCAACCAGTAGGCAATTTTTCATGTCTCCGTCCACATTTCTCACAAATATTGTTCAGGTTCTGTCATGTGCAGCAGCATTTGTTAAAATGCGTCTTGGTTTACGTCGCACATCACAGCAGCCGCTGCGCATCCAATTCTGCAGAGACTTGCTCAATGACAGGCAAAGAATGTTAGCCAGTTGACTCTGACATTGAGGCCACATTATTCTCCTGCAGTCACTGTGTACCCTTTAATTAGGATTGTCTGACCTATGACCTTTGGAAATTACTTCAACCAAGAATCCTCTGCAGGTCGAGGAAGCAAATCAGGAAGAGGACACGCACCCTAGTTGGTTTCAATAAAAAGACATGAGACAGGAAGCTAAACCAAGAGGCTAAAATACAGAATCCATTCAGACACACCGGTGATCATGTCTAATGACATCACGCTGAAAGGTTCTCCATTGTTTTCAGTTTTAAGACGATCAGTTTGACCTCATCTATCATAGTCTGAGTTTTGTTTTACTCTTTACAAAAGCATGTCATGACCTCATAAGTGGCTCGGTTTGACAACAAACTCAACTAAATTGTTTAGGAGGCAACAGCTCATCTCCATCTTCCACAGTCTCTAATGTATTGACTTGGTGTTAAAGGGGAAGCCATCCTAATAAGTCAAAGTTCAAACACCACTGACAGATTTATTCTTTCTATATTTTGTCAAATAACAGACACTCAAATGCCTGGAATGACTCGTAAATATTTGTGACTTGTACATTGGAGCTCAAACAAGTGAAACTGAGCGCTGTGTTCAGCCTGACTTTGCCCCAGCAAGTTGTGCCACCAACAGCTCGGTTACTGACAAAGATTTCCTTTAAAGCCCTTAGTACATTACTCCCTGTAACACTGCAACTTTTCTCTGCTGCCAGTCTTTATACTATGCTAAGGTAACTGGCTACTGGCTACTGGCTTCAGCTTCATATTTCTTGTACATGAGAGACTGTTATCAATCATATCATCTGACTCTCAACAAGTATTTCTTCAAAAGCTTCAACTTCAGTTATTGCTTCCATGCATACAATAAATATTTCATTAGAAGCTAGCTCGCATCATTATTTTTGTGAGAGCTACTGCTTACAAAGACTCTGATGAAGATCCATGTCGGTCACAATGCCTTGGTCTTTTTAAAAACATATTGCCATGTTAAATAAAGACATTTCCAATTTGCTCGAACCCTAGAGTGTCCCTTGGGTTCTTTTTGAAGGGAGATCTGCATTTTATACCTTTTTGAAATCATATTCCACCCATGCAATGAGCCATTTACAAGATTGCATAAGCACAGTTCACCTGAAGGCCCCAAAGAGCGGCTGTATGTGATCACCACAAAGGCTCAGCAGTGCCTTTAGCCCACTGTCCATACGATATTTATCTTCCGAAAATGTAATAGTTTTCTTTTTACTTTTTTCCTGTAACTGTGACTTAAATAAGTTGTTTCATTTTTCCATACGGCATACTTGGCCGTATATCATCTTACAAAGCTTTGATAAACCAATTTTATCTTTTTATGAAAGGCTGCTGTTGTGTGTTTGTCAGGGTGAGGGTGTGTCTGAGTATCACTGTGTATCCCAAAACACTGACGAGAAAGAACCAAACGTCTACGAGGTGATATTTATGAAATGTGATTATCAAATTATTCAGCATTCCTTTTGGCTATAACATATCAGGTCCTATTTACTTTTACCTTTTACTTAATGTCCACTGTTGTGTTGCCAATCCTTTTTTCCTAATGCGGAATATCACTAATTTATAGTGGAGTCATTTTAATCCAGCCCTGACATTATGCTATCAACACTAACACAACATGAAGTGCTATTAAAGAGCCTCTTTCCATTTTAAACTGCAAGTACATGGATTTACTTCACCTTGTGTTTAAGAAAAAATATTTAATTTCACACTATACACAGACATTTTCTTTTTTTAAATCCACTGCACCAGAAAAGTTTCTCCATCTATAACAGAGCTAACTGTAAACTCCTTTAAGTTCATGTTAGAACGTGAACATCGCCAACATTTTCGCATGAAGAAAGTGATGACACACACAGTTGTCGGCCTCAAAACTGCATGTACAGCATACAGTGCACCCCAGACACATTCCTTTAATGATGCAGTCTAATAACTATCTTCAAAACTACAAGTTTTCAATTTCTTGACCAAAACTAGATGTTTTGACAGGAAGGGGAAGAACCAGCCTCCACCAGCTGTTTTCTTCAGTCTGCGTTTTCCGACAGTCCCTCCCTCCTGAAAACCTACCCAGGTGTAATGTCCGACCTGCCAGTTTTAACCACATCAAACCAGAGAAGCAGGAAGCTTCCCTTCACTGTTATTACTGAGGTAAAGATCCTGCATTCACCACATGCACCATTGTCATCCCGCACACGATAAATCCACATTAACACCTGTTATATCGGCCAAGGAAACTGTGACTTTTGCTATAACTAGAAAGCAGGAAAAGGAGAAAAATACCTAATAATGTAAACGAGTCAATTCATATATAAACTCTTGTTTATCCCTAGCAATGAAAGGACATACAGAACAAGGACTCATTTATGATCATAAGGCCACATACAAAGGCTTTTTAAGTAACAACAAAATAACGTATTGTTCACCTTCAGATTCTTGCCCTCCTCGGCTTCATGACCTGTCTCTGAACCAAAAAGAGCAAACCCCTTCACAAAAAGAGCCTCTGCAAATAAAACAAGCTGCTTCAAGCTAAAGTCTAAGTCTGTTTGTCTCACATAATAAAATCTCACCCTGCCGCGCTCTTTCACCTGCCTCCTCCTCGCTGTGAAATATTCATCCCAGGCGGCACAGACAGTTTCCTCCAACAGTAGCCATCAAACATGAAAGCTGAGCTCTGACTGGAAAATAACACAGTGAAGTCCCAGGTCTAATTATGCTGGTTAAGTTTATGACCTGTCAGCTCATATCCATTATCCACAACTGCAGAATGGTGAGAAGCCTTTTAACTTCAGTTTCCAGCTTGCTCATTACTTCTCGGACCAGGTGGGAATGAGTGAAGAGTTCACTTTTCCCTTTTCTCTTCTTGGTTTCAAATTGCTTTCCATACTATGGACTAGTTTTGTGATAACTATTTTGAGATCATACAATCTTTATCACTGTATGTCGTGAAGACAGGGTTTGCCACCAACCCCAAAACTTTATCTAGGTAATTATTTAAATAATTGGTGGAAGAATCTTGTCACATAGGAATTCCAGCAAAGCATTTTGTAGCTCAGTGGATTAGAGATAACCAAAAGTAGTCTGCATCAAACTGACCAATACAACAAAAGGATGAGATGGTTAAAGCCTTTTCACATGTTGACTTATAACTAGCTTATAGTCAATTGATAATTTTTTTAGGGTTTCATGTCAATTATTTTCTAAATGCACATCACTAATCCCAAACATTTTGACATTAACACAGAAGTGAAAGCACAGATGTAAATAATCAAATTTATGATGGCTGAATTGAATTCAGCTGGTGTGGACTTATTTTCTCCATAGACAGTTTGGCATGTCATAGCAGGAAAAGCACAGGTGAGATTGATAATGTTAATCATCAAGTGTCCCAGTAAGCTATGTCAATGAGCCACGATGCACAACACCAGGTCCTCCCCCATCGTGAATGTTATTAAATGAACCTGGTATTTTTCTACTCAGGCACGTCTGCTGTGCATGCTGGCTCACTGTCACACTGTCATGGCTTATTGAGACACTTCAATACAACTGATCCATCATTAATGTTATCAGAAACACCTGTGCATTTCCTACCTTGAAATGTTGGCTGTGAAAAGGGTGCATTTGGAATGATATCCAAAGGACATGTTTGTCAGGTGAAGATCATGTCAAGGATATAATGATAGGATAAATTCATAAATTCAAATCTCATTAGATGTCATGGTTATCCTTTAATTCATCTTGAAGACGCACAGAGTTAAAACTGAGTGCCTCTTCTGGGACGGAGATGCTTGGGATTTCTGAAGCCGGTGTTTTTGTGGGAACGGAGATGATCCGTGACCGCTAACACGGAGCATCTGAGAGCGGTTAGCCTTCAGATGTGAGCTTATCATCAGCTGTTAAGAGCGGTGTGAATTCCTCGGGCCTCAGGCTTCGGCCCTGAGTGTTTCTGAACAGATAGGAAGAGAGAGGGAGCGCAGGTGCAGGTGCAGATGCAGATGTGGGCCTCACATCCTGCAGCACATGATGATTAGACTGAGAGGGCCCATGTTAGCACTCGTGTGAGAGGAACCTCATCCGTCAGTGGCAGATAGAGCGTGGATGAACCAGAAGGAGGAAGGAATGATGCCATGTGTGGTTTACATAGAAATTTATCAGAAAAGAGGTGCATTCATTAAGTAAAGGAACAACTGCTTTTTTTTAAATTATTATTTAGAGCGTATAGACCTGTAGATGAGCATGAAGATTACATTTTGACACTGGAAATAATCTTTTAAATAAAAAAGGTTGAACTCAGGAGCCACTTATAAGCTTTTCTCTTGGTCTTCTGTGGGATAAAATGTTAAGAGTGGTCACATAATAATGTAGATGGAGACTATGAAATGCATTTTATAGATCGGGAAAAGGCTAAAAAGTGGACCTTGATGTTATATGACTGCTGAAGAGCTATAGCTTCTGAACAAAAAATAAATAATCCAGCAATAGTAAAAAGTAGTATCGCTCTGAATGATATACTGTATGTTGTGAAACTGACTTATTCAACGGCCAGAGAGGCCAAGTTTATGGGTGCAGCTTCCAGAGTATATTTATAAACTACTGGATGTCAGACTGTCAATGTGATTTACAATTTTGGGGACAAGCACACTTTATAATTTTAGATTTAATGGTTATGACTTCTCTATTTCTAATATTTTAATTCAGGACAAGAAGCTGTAAAAAAGCACTCCCAGTGGTCATTCATGATGTCTGCAGGGCAGGGTTGAGGGTTTGGGGGGTTTTGGCTGAGCAGCGAAGCAGCTGCAGTAGAACTTCTGTCCACTGAGGTCTTACCGAGTTCCTGAAGAACGGCACGGGGCAGATATGCGAAATGTCTCACACCGGACAATTGAGAGGAATGTCCCAAAACATGCTGCTCATCTTCATATCTGTTTAAAATAAGCAAGGGGTTAACAGAGGCTGGTTTAGAGATGCGAATCGTGATGTTAAACTCAAGAAAAAACTGCTGTAATTTGAGCTGATTACTTTCTCATACTGTAAATCAGGCAATGAATCATTATTTCATTTTAAAGCCAGCGTGGAGAGGATACCAATGACTGATAACCACTAATAATGTGTGTATGTCAAACAAACTTGGAAGAATCTTTTAATGTTGCACAGTGAATTTTAACCCAATAAGGTATACACAATACACCCAGGAAATTAACATAGTGAATAACAGCATAGTTGTAAGTTCTCGTTTTTGTAACCAGATTAGCGGTAAGTGTGTTGAAATGAATCATGTTGCAGTTAGTTGGAACTGAGATATGAACAAAGAAGCTGTCATTCTGTCATTATTCTGCCTTCTTAACCACCAGGCAGGTTTATAGAAGAATCAACGAACTGAGGTCCCTACTTTCTCTTTTTTCAATCCTAAGTGTATAAACACACACGGTTTAATCAGTAGATGAGTGTTTGCTGTTTTGCTGTGTGACTGTGAAATAATGAATATCTCAGATAGTATGAGGAACAACAATGACAACCTCTGAATACCAACCTCTTGTCTGACTGATGTCAGCATTGTTGCTGTTGTTCTCATTCGTCTCCTTCAGCGACTCCACAGAGGTCTTGTTGGAGACAGCGCCTTCGTCATCGGTTTTCTCATCCACACTCTGCTCAACGACCTCCTCTTTGGGTTTGTCCTCAGAGCTGTCTGGGGATGGAGCCGGAGCTGCAGACTCAGCGCTGGGATCATCAACAGATTTGTCAGCCTCAGCTGTGAAGGACAACAAAAGCAAACCACATTGCATTTTCATTAGTACTGTTTTTCCAACTCTGAATCCAGTTAAAGTGTGACACATTAAAACACATGTGGTTGAATTAAAATAACACCCAGCTTAAGTCATAATGGAATAAATTGGAAAAACCCAACATTTACATCATGCCTTTTTAGGAAGTAACACTGTTGCAATACATTCATTTTGTAATGTTGTTGAGACATATTTGAACTTATATGACTTTGCAGATTTGCTATTTACATTCTGTACTTAGCACCCACATAATAACAGTCTTTTCACCCATACAGCCTCAAGCAGTTTCACCCTCTCTAACAGTCAGAGGGGGGGTTTCTCTCGGGCGAAGGCATTTCAGGAGGCCACCATGTTGTTAATGAGGCGGCTGATTACTGACCAGTTCCTAATGAGCCACAGCCATGCAGCTGTTGGAGGCTGTGGGAAAGTAGGGCAGCCCCATCATTATCTGACCCAGGGTTAGGTGGAGGGAAAGCGGAGATGAAGGGGAGAGGAAGGTGACCGTTGTTCTAGACATAATTCTGCCGTGAGTAAGATGGCTCCTAAAGCGACTTTACGACTGTCAGAGAATCATCACTTCTGTCTGGTTTATGGCGGATGACTAGACGCTTCATCACAGGTGGACTCTGGTGACTGACCGCTTCACATTATGCTTTAGTATAAGAAAGGACATGTGAGCTATAGTCTCTACTCGGTGTTGTGTAAAAAGTAATTGGTTTAAATGCAATATTGAAATAAATAGCTCTATACCACTCATATGTACGTCAGGTGGCAGTTACCTTTACTTCAAGAATGGAAGCAGGGGGAAACTGGTAGACGGCATTTAAAAAAAAAACACTTACAAGCACCTCTAAAGATCATTAATTAACACTTTGGGAACAGCTGTGCATTGTAACATACAGATGATGGTTACTGCGTTCATTGCTTTGTATGTATTTAGACCTCAATGAGACTGTTGTTTACTTAAAAAAAAGGAATGGAAAGGAGAAGAAGAAGTATTTGCACTGAACACACAGGAAGTGACAGATCAGATTGCTGATGAAATACCATCTAACTGCTCCACTCAATTTTGATAAAAGTTGACTAATTAATGATATGTTTAGCCTTGTTTGTCACTTTAGTATCCTTTGGTATAAAATAACACAGATCAGCCATGTTGTACTGAATTTTGGACGAGAATCTTGTACCAGAGATTGTGTAATTCACAATTTGCCAAACTTTTGGCTGATTTCTTCAGCGTTTACTTCACTAACTGAAACACTTGAGATAGAACAAGAGAGTTTGAGTGCACTGGACAAGCAATCAGCATCAGCCAAATCAGATTCTTCTTCTTGCCACCAAGTTGAATCCAAACAGGAGCAACAAACCCAGGTGCATGATTAGATATCTGGCTGCCCACCTGCACTGATTGCTCACAAAGTTTCAATTATTTTCCAATGAGAGGAAGCGATCCATTTGAAAGGTGGCTGATTTTAAAAGCGGCCGTCAGCATTGTCCATTTCAACAGAGCGGCCCAAGGCAGGGAGGCAAGCCCAGACATGAACTGTACATTTTACCTTTTCTTATTCAGCCTGGGAAGACCTCTGAGTAAAACCGGAACAAAGAATGAGCACTTATGCTTTCATAGCTAACAAACTATATGAAACAAAATGTCTAGTTAAAGATATAGCATAAACATATACATTATAGAGGAAGTTATCATGAATTCACAAATATTTACTGAACATCTGAATTTAAAAACTTTAAGACTTGCTGCATATGAAGACAAAGACTTTGGTATGTTTTTTAAAAAAGCATTATGCTTTATAGCAAAATGACCACATGCTTAACAACCACCGAAGAAGATATGAGTTGTCAGCTGCAGTTAAGGAAAACTCAAAAAGCTTGAAATTTGTTAACTTGGCTTCCATTTCCACCATGTGGTAGACATGATTACTGCAGGCCACATTTTCATCATTGCTCTTTTCAAAGTAAAGAACTGTTGTGCAGGAACTTAAAGACATAGTCCTCAACTGATCTGAATTAATTTGCAACAAAGTTGTTTTTAAAGTCAAGCTTGAGTCAAGTTGCTGCACAGGATTTCAGATTTCCTTCCTATAAAATTTACTTAAACATGTTGTGGTTCCGAAAAGTTGAATGACATATGGTAAAAATGTAACATTATTTATTTCATATTTGATTCATATTAGGCTGAGAAATCAACTCCCAGAGTGGAGCGCAACATATTTTTCTATGAGAATGAAATACTCTGTAAGCCTGCAGGACATTCACACTATTTCACAATATCTCAGTGTTAATTTAGAGTGTAGAGAACACAAAAACTGTACTTCCTTCTATTAAGTTTAACTGATCTTATGAAAGAGGAAGGAAGATAGCACACGTTTAGGCCACAATACACACATAAATTAAAAACAGATATCTTCTCCTGGTTCTCTGAGCTCCATCGATACAACAACACAATAATTAACGCTGATCAGTCAGACGGTTGTTCTAACCTTTCTGCTCCTCCTGTACTTCAGGTTTGGCCTCTGGTTCCTGTGGCTCTTTGGTAGTTTCTGCACTTTCAAAGGTTTTCAGACCTAAAAAGCACACATTGATCAGGATAAATAATATTTCTGCAACAACAGAATGACACAATGTGTTTAAGTTCCAAGGGTAATTATTTTCTTTTTTTTTTTATAAATATGACATCTTCTCTGTAACATTGCTGTTGATATAGTTGATATAACTTAATGATGATGTGTTGGACTGACCGTTCTGAGGTGCAGCATCAACCGACAGCTCAGGCTCCACAGTGCTGAGAGGGATGTTGGCTCCATCGGGTCTGGAGGTGAAATCCACAGAGTAACGCTGCTAAAAGAGAGGATTCAGAAACACAATCATTTTTTTTAAAAAAAGGAAGGGAATGGTTTGACATTTTGGGAAATGAGAGAATTGATTTCTGCGGGCGGTTAGCTGTTTCTGACTCTTTTAATTCTTCATCTAAACTAAGCTACTTTTAAATTGATTCTGTCCAAAATTGAAATAATCTGTCTACCCTTAACTGTAACAAAACAAATCAACAGCTTATTTCTATTTTGTTTTAAAAACAGCAATGTGATGGCTTTACATATATTTTTTGTGGGGTTTAAACAAACCAGAGTTTATTATTAATTAGTAGGCTTTAAATGATCTGTTAACCCATTTCCAGTCTTTATGCTAAGCTATGCTAACCAGCTGTTGGCGGTTGCTTCATATTTAGAAAACAAATATGAGTTTGATATCAATTGTGTCATCTAACTCTCGGAGGGTAAATAAATAATCACATTTACCAAAAAAATATCAAACTATTTCTTATTTGGTACGTTATAGGAAGCAAACAGCTAACGTTACTTACCCTTGATCTCCTCCGTACGATGTAGCAGGCAACTCCAAATCCAATGACTACGAGGATGATTATAACTAGGATGGTAATGCCTGCAGGAGGTAAAACAGTTTGTAGTAATGTTTTTAAAGACCCACATTTGCTCAAATTGTGAAAGTTATGCAAAATGGCCCAGATAAAGATATGTTTATGGCTAAACTTAAAATACATTGTGGTTTCACATCACATGATAATTTGTGCTACATTACATTTAAGTGTAACTCACCGACGCTGTCATTTGCATTCAACTTATTCGGCATAGCAGTGGGTTCTGTAATAAATATAGGTATATGGTTTGTATTTCAAAAGAGAAAAAAAAATCAGTCTGTTAGTAAAAAACCTGCTAGTGATGAGTCAAATGTCACCTTCTATTCATAATACAGTCAGAAGGGAACGCCACTTCCAGTCTTTATTATCCATTACATATTTAACTGGTTTAAAGCTGCATTACCAGAATGTTTTGGCCACTTGGGGGCAGCAAAAAAAGCTGAAAACACAACAGTGGCATTATCACCGGACAAAGCTGATGTATATCTAATGCTACACTTTCAACAGACACAGAGCAACATTTGCATTCATTTGGAGACGTGTTCCTGTCCACGTGTTGAAAGGAAGTCCAATATTTACTGTCCTTTGTGTCTTTCAACTCCAGAGGGAATATCTGGTTCTTTAGCAAATGTTCAACTGTGTTCACTGTCTGTAACTAGTCGCTTACTTTGTCTGTCAGCCGTTATTAAGTACATCAGGTTTAGGTGAGAGGGTACCAAAACAGTAAAATTGTAAAAAGGAAAATGAGTTAACAGATGCTAAAATGCTCCGCAAAGCTTAGGAGAACTGCAGAGTCACCTTTCACAGTATGAAATCCTTCCATCCATTGTTTATCTTTTGTTATATAAAATTACTGATGAAGGCAGCTTTAAAGTGTCATCATCATCAACAATATTCATCAATGTATCCAATTTTAACTCTGATATTTATTTTAACATTTTGATTTAGCAAGCAGGTGGCAATGTTTGGTACTGTAAAGCAGTCAAATCACACTAATTAAGGAGCACCAAACTGTTGAATGTAGTTTATTTAATCAGCAGTCTCAACTCACTTTTGTTCTTGCTGCTTGTTTTGGTGGTAGGTTTGGTTCTTTTAGTTGGATCAGGTTTGGTTCTTTTAGGTGAGGTGGTTGGGGATGTACTTTGGGTCCCGACACTTTGAGAGCTTCCCCCTTCTGAATCAGAGAATCATTAAGCATAGGCAAACAATAATTCAGACAGGAACAATCATAAAACAAAGATGACATGAGGATGAATCGGCTGGCTATGAGGGTCCAAAGCATTATTTTGGTGGAATCAAACACCTATGGGTGCTGTTTAGCATAAGGCAACATGAATAAGCTCTCACCTTCCTGCGTTGTTGCTAAGGTTGACATGGTGCCCTCTGTGTTGTTCATGGTACCAGTGATAGTGAGAATGGTGGTACTGGTGACACCGATGGTGGCTGATACAGTGGAGGGTGATACAGTGGAATAATTGACAGTACTGGCAGATTCATTTGGAGCATTGTCAGAACCGTTCCTTGCTGATGTCTCATCTGCTGTGACAGAAGTCACAACCAAACCTGCATCAAAAGATACACAGCCTTATCAAAACTATCCAACAGGTGAAGAAAAAAATGACCAGAGCTTGAGCATTGATGACATTGATCACACAAAAATAAACTTTACTACAGAGTTATTTCTTTGCTGATCTGTAAATCAACCCTGCACTGTATCGTCATGCTCCAAGACTTACAGTAGCTCTGTTCACTGTAAGCCCTGAAGGGAACCAGCTATGTAAGTACTGTACATTAAGGTGTGGCCCTGCTCGTCTTATGATGTTTTGCTCATGAACTCTGGCTTCAGGCTTTTCATTTTATAAAATAAATATTACATTTAATTTTGATGCAGTTTTACCATCTACAATTGAAGCCAGAAAAATAGTGAACATCATACGTGACAGAAAACTTTCATATTGACAACAAAACGTAACACTTTAATAGTTTCAAAAACACTGATGTAATACAGTTTAATCAGGTGCATTTAAAAAATATAAAAATATAAAGAGCCTTACCCAGGAAAAAAAAGGACAAACTGATCAATGGCATTGTTAGGTTGTTTGATGGTAGCAGCAGGTGGGGATAGTCCAGATACACAGAATATATACATATATATTTATATATATGTATTATAAAAGCTCTGAGCGAAAAGGTGATGCTTTCATACACTGCTATTTTCCTCAATGCCTCAGCGCATTGGATTCTTGTAAAGGAACCAAAAAAGAGGATCATGCCTCTGACCACAGCAGGATGCATCAAAGAACAGTGTTGCTCAAACGGTGTGAGTGAGAGGAAACATATGTTGCTTCAGACTCAACAATACGAGGACTTGTCTAATACGGTTCACTGTAAATCTAAAGTCAAATCATTAAATGAAAAATATGGCATGTTTGTGCCAGCTGTAACACCTTTGAGGGCAAATATTTCATCTAATTTTGACCTCTTAGTGTTTGACGGATTCATTCATCAGTTTTTGTTTTCAATTTATTTCCACTTAGCAATACATTGTTAAGTTACAACGACAACTGGGTGTCTTTTTCTTGAGAAACTAATAGTGTTGCAAAACAGGTTACTTGGTGCAATTGTTCCACTGTTGTCAGTACATTTTTTGCTCACTAGATGTCGCTGTGACAAAAGGGAAAGACGCCAGATGGGGTTAAGACAGTGGCACTCTCTTTTTGGTAAATTTAACTTTAACTAAATCGATTTTCCTCTCTCATGTACTAAATGAGAAAAAAAGCTTCTCAAAACATATAGGAAACTTGTATTTAGGTTGTATTGAAAGATTAATAACAATATGTTGAGGTGATTGTTGTGGAGGCTGAGGAAGAGATGAGGATTGTGAGAAAGCAATTCTTTTTCACTATTTGTTACTGTTTTCTTGCCTTTTAAAGACATGTTATTTGCTCAAACTAGTAGAATAGATATCCGCACATTTAAATCTGTGCAGTGAACACCTTATTTTAAGCTTTCGGTGTAAAGAACCTTCATCAGAGCTAACAGATGTGTTATTTGCTGTAATGCTGCTGCTGTTTATAAATGTGTGTGTGTGTGTGTTGTTGAACAAGTGTGTCTGTGTGGGTGGAGTTGTTGTAAAGGTGTATGTGTGCTCAGCCTTGTAGGTTCATGTATTACTGTTTATTTCACCATGCCAGTGGTAATCAGCGGCAGGATTAGTGTTAACTGCCACCCAGTCTCTGGCAGGCTCCACGTGGGCCACCGCAGGCCCCTCCTGCCGACTGGCCTGTCCGGTTCTGTCCGGGACCGGCTCGTGGTGACGAGGAACTGGGAGTCCGCTAATCCTTAAAGAAAAAGGCTGGCCGTCTGGCTTCCTCCCCGGGCCACCTATCACCACATCACAGAGCCCAGGCACCAGCACCAGGCCCGGCCCGGTGGATGAGCTAATCACTGAGAGGAGAGCAAAGTGTGTGTGTGTGTGTGTGTGTGTTGTGTGTGTGTGTGTGTGTGTGTGTGTGTGTGTGTGTGTGTGTGTGTGTGTGTGTGTGTGAGAGAGAGAGACACAGAGAGGGGAGAGAGCTGGACCACCCACCCGGAGGATTCAGAGGCACAGGATTCACAGCCCATTCTGTTGACCTGCCACACCGCCCCGGCTCTGGGCAAGGCCCTCCCCAATTGTTCCGCCTGCTAACATGAGGAGGGGGGTTAGACAAGGGGGGATGGGGGGTGGACGAGCAGTAAACAGTGGGCTGAGCTTCTCCCCTTCAGCGCACAAAGGGGCTGAATTGTGTCGGGACTGGAGCACTTTTTAGAGTGGCCCTGCCATGGGGCCTGAATGAAACATCTGTGGAGGCTGAGCCCGAGGGAGAAAATGCTATTTTGCTGTTCAACCACACTGACAACCTGTATTCTCTTTCTTTATCCCCCCCCCCCCACCTCCCCATCACCATCCCACACATCCACCCTCACCATCACCACCTCCCCTCACTGTTATTTCTCAATTGGCCTTGTAAAACTATTCATACTGTATACTCACATTTGCCAAGCAAGTAACAGAGAAGCAACAGTAAATGAGGGAGAGAGAGTGAGAGATGACTTGAAGGTTTGAGTGAGGATTCACTGGACTGGAAACTGGATTTGTATACATTTTTTCCCCATCCTTCTAAACTTGCACAGGATTTTTTTTTCCAGCTCAATTGAATTCATCATATACAAAAATTCAAAATGGTCATATATTGAAACGTTGATCACTGGCATACAAGATTTGAGGTTGCATTTGAAAGCGTGTCAAACTTTTTGTTGTCCAACTGATTCCAACTATCATAACTCTGACTTAGCTTATAACAAAAATGTTGAGTCCTGAAGAGCTATATACAAAAATGTTTTTAAATTGTCTGTCAGTTAGCAAGTGATAAGGTGCAAATTTTCATGAAGGCAATGAAAAACAAGCAGAGATAAAGATAAAGAAATACAAATGTTATAATGTTGCCACATTTCCAGACCTTAGCAATTAACTTGGTGAGAACAATGTTAATATATACAAAAAGCACTTTCAAGTTGCTGTAAATGGTCAAAGAACTGACCATTTACAGCAAATGGTAACACAGTTAAATATGGCGGGAAAAGGTCTGCCTAATTTAGGAGCTCTCAAAAATCCCAACAACCACATGGATTAAACTGGATAACTAATCCCCCTTAACAAACATGCATGAATGTTTAATCTTAATTACTAAACACCAAAGAGGAGTAGGGAGCTATTGCAGCAAACGGTGTTGGCACGAGCACATCAGCAGAGTTTGTGGTATAACGTCTGCACTGTACACCTGCTGTGAATGAACTGTTGAAGCTTATAGAAGTCAATAGAAGTGAGACTTCAGTGCCTTAACTTACTTCATTGATGGCCAAAACTATGAAAATAAATTGTTATACCCTGGAACTCTCCTTTAATTCATTAAAGTGTGCGAGCTGCAGACAGCTAACGTCCGTCCTTTAATCAGATGAATACAAGGGCTATCGCGGGTGTCGAGTCCCTCCATCCGTCAACATCACCTCCCCTCTTCCAGAAGGAACCCCCACACTCTCGAACCCTCTTTCCCCCCAAAGTCCTGCTCCACCACATGCAGCTCAAAGAGCGAGACCACTGAGACATTTCAGTTTAATTGAAGGGGAAACAAAGATCCCTGCGTACTTCCTGGTCACCCATTTTCTTTAATCAATTTCCTCCCTTTGGTCCTATATCATCTGTAATTACTTTCCCTTTCCCGCCCCTTGTGGGTTCCTCCAGGAGCAAAGGTCCACATACACACATATAAGGACACACACACACACACACACACTTATTGCTAACCCCCTACCGTAAGCAGGCAATACCTTTGGCATCAATACTCGTTGCCCCCCTTTGGCTCCTCCAGCCTGAACAATAGAGAAGGCCCACTGGCTCCAGAACCCCACCAAGCAACCCCTGACCCTGCCCACCTACTCCACTAAACCCCTACACACACACGCACACACACACTCACACACACACAGACACACACACACACACACACACACACACACACACACACACACACACACACACACACACACACACACACACACACACACACACACACACACAGGTTCATGTGGTATGTACTCTTATATTCAAGTCGTAGACATTGTCACACACAGCTCACACGAGTCTGCAGTGAATGGGGGGAAGGAGAAGAGGAGGAGGGGAGGCAGGAGGGGGAGTAGGGCCACTTTAAATACCAGCTCAGCTTGTAATCACTGGAGTTTGAACTCAGAAGACTTCTTACGCTAAGAGGTCAAGAAGCCAGAACACTCATTCGCTGCTTTCTTTCTTCCCTGCTGCCCTCCGTCACTCACTCCTCTCAGTGGGTCTCTCTGATCCATAAGCCGGTCGGGGTTGTGTACAGTGAAACCAACGCTGATATATCCGGAGGAAATCTTCCAGCAAAACAATGAGTGCGTTGTCTTCCAAGCACCAAATTCATTGTGGTTTAACCTTTTTCTTCCTCCTGCGCTCAAGTAACGCAAAGTTAGTGTTTAAAAAAAGGGAAAATCTTCTGGAAGGACTAACAGTTTATTTGCAAACAGATCCAAAGGGAATTTATTCAATTTGACCAACCTGCCAATGGGAATATGAAAACAATGCCTGTAAATATAATTATAATAGTGTTGGACCTGCTGCTTACCTCAGGACATTTTGTGGACATCTGGTAGAGGCTGGATGAAAATGCCCTCCAAATTATACACCTTTATTGGACTTCACATTTCCAAAATATGACCACCCAGAGAACGCAGCCCATACCACCCACACACTATTGAGTGGATTTATCACTCAGCTGATGCCAGTGTGCTTGATGAATGAAAGCAGCTTACAGTATTGGCATCATTACCTTGTTTGATGGGGAAGTGAAACATCAGAAACTCCTTCATAAATAGATATTAGCCATGGGAATAGGAGAGAGAAAGGTGTTGCCTGCAGGTAACAATCACTTTGTAAATGCCAAGAAAAGTGCTGGTGCAATATTATAACAGAAAAAAAAAGAGCTGAGGAATATGTTTGTGTGTGGTAAAGACAGGTCTAAAATTAGCCTCCAGTTAGTCAGCAGTGCAGCGGGATAAAGATAGGAGTTAACCAGTGGAGTCAACCAGAGGACAGTGCTTCAACAAACGATTGTTTTTTATTAGCACTTAATCTTTCGATGATTTATTTAATTAATCTGGTAATTATTTAGTATTATAATTGTCGGAAAATACAGAAAATAGAGGAAAATGCCCATCACAATTTTACAGAGCCAAAGGTTTTCAATTTACAATAATTTGAAACAGAAGAAAAGCTAAAATCATCACATATGAGAAGTTGATTCCAACAATGCCATTTGTACTAGACATTACCGTGATTTATTGATTAATAAAAATTGTTCTCAATACATTTTCTGTTGCTCAAATAATTGCCTAATTGTTTCAATTTGGATTATTTGATTTATTTATGTAAAATAATCCAAATAATAAATAAATGCTGTAAATTTAACATCTTTGAGTTTTAATAGGTGTGCCGACCAAAAACATCCGTGTGTTAAAGAAATGCAAAGGGCTGCATTGATGGGGATGTTTTGCTTCAGGTCAACTAATTTGAATGGGCTCCTATATTTGAGATCGGCTTTAAAAAAAAAACTAAACAATTAATCAATGAATTGTAAAAATAGGCAGATCAATCAACAATGAAAATAATCCTACCTTTCAGCCCCAAATTCAGTGATGAGATACTCGTGTTCAGGACAAGTAAATAAAAGACGGAAACTTTCTCTGTGTCAGAGCACATATACCAACCAGCTGTATCTAGATTCAAGCACACTGGCTGGACTCCAGCGCTTCCAGCATCCCATCATCTGTTCTGTGCCACCTAGGCAGCAGATAAAACCAACTGGTATATATCTTCACACACATGCACACACTTGATAGACCATTGATGTGGGCCTTCTTGTGTGGGATTAAAGAAAGAAGACAGCAGGAAGGAAAAGGACAAGACAGATTTTGGCCCCAGAAATTTCTGGAGTATTTTCAAAAGCCGAATGTGCAAATGATAACGGCGGTTCATCCAAACAGTGTGTGTGGTCAGGTGTTGATGCACACGCAAGCATGTTCACACACACAAACAGCAGTGCCCACACACATACTGTATGCACACACAACGACTCAGTGATTGGAGCCTTTGGTCTTCATCAGGTCAATCAGTGGAACCGTGAGACCTGGAGGCTTTTGGGGCTGGATGTCCTTCTGCTTCCAGACTTCAATGTGGCCTGTTCCAGTAACTCCTGAGCAAATACAGACCATCAGCGTGTGTGTATGTGTATGTGTGTGTGTGTGTGTGTGTGTGAGAGAGAGAGCTAAAGATTGGGGATGAGAGGGAATTGTAGCAGAAGGAGCTGGGAACAAGCTCTGTGTGGGGTACAAAATGAAAATTAGAGGCTATGACCTCATTGTCATTTACTGTAACACACATTACACGTTATCCATCAAGGTCATTAGCACAACCATCAGCTCTGAGGCTCCCATAATGCTCAGGGGGTCTGCTCGGACATCACCTCCAGGTGTTGTGGTGCATGTGATCGGTGGTTGGGAGTATGCTCTGAATTGGAGTTTGTTCATTAAAGAGTAAAAGACGTTTGTTGTTGCTATCACGTTGGAGGCCCACCTGCGGCCGTCTGTGAGCATGTGTGTGTATCACGCGTATCAGCTTGCTTCATACTCACAAAGCGAAGCCCACCACAGGCAGAGCCCACCACAGAAGGTGCACAGATGTGCCGCTGGCTACGAGCAGAGGTAGGTCTTGCATTTAGAAGTGATAGCTCTCATATGGCGTATGGCAGTAATAGTGAAATCTGACATCACTTCCACAATATACAGCCAGAGAAGGAAGACAGTTTGCAAAGCAGTTTGGTGTAGAAGGAATATTCATGATCTTTCTTTAAAAATGAAGTTATGTGTGGACACTGATAACGAAAGCGTGTAATCACAGCGTTCCACTTCACTGGTGGTTTGTGTGACAGCGGGTGATTGATTTTGTTTGTGTTGGGGATTTCTGAAAAATATATGTTTAGCCTGAATTCAGAACCACATCAGTGGGAAGACCACCAGCTCCTTCCTCAACATGAAGGTTAACACATTTCTGTCCTCCACACGCATTAATCAAGAGCTTCATGACTGCTAAATAAAGGATTGGTTTGCCTAAACAACATAACAAGACAATGCAATGGAGGTGAATGGAATTGTGTTTGTGGTGACCACAGACTAGAATAAATAATTACATTTTAATTAGACAAAGAGTCTGCAGCCATGCTAGCAGCTCGATGAGGTTTAGGCACACTGGTGCTGTGAGCTAAATACTGTTGGCATGCTAACATGCCTAAATTTAACTTGCATAATATTGACCATATTAACAACCTTAGTTTATAATATTAACAATATATTTTATTTAATGGTGACTTTTATGGCACTCAAGACCACCTTACATCACATTATCCATAATAAAACATACAATAAATAACAATTTTGCTTAGCTAATTCCTTAGCTTCTTGTAAGTCGCTTTGGATAAAAGCGTCTGCTAAATGACTGTAATGTAATGTAATTGTGTTATTAGCTAATTAGCGCTAAAAAACAATGTGCAGCTGAGTCTGAAATAAACGTACGCTGTAGAAACTTGTTTCTTTTCAAAAAATGAATAATAGCAAACTCCAACACAAAACTTAATATGCTTAAATGCTTTGAAGCACATGTTTAATAAATGCTGCAATTGAGAACTTATTAAACATTATCTTGAAAAAGAGCCATTGCTCCTCCCATGCAGATAGCTTCCGTGAACGTATGTCAGACTGCCTTCCCTGGCGCAGGTCGTGTTTAATACTCCTGTGCATGCATTTTCAGACCTTTTCAGCACTTTTAGGGAGAGAGAGGGTGAGTACGGACTGAAGTTTTGATGTAAAACAGTCTGGTTTTTCAGTGAAGTGTTTGAATTACACTCTACTTACAGTGACAAACAGAGTGACGTCTAACTAATATGAACGGGTCCATGTGATATTTGTCTGCTGTATGAAGGTTTGTGTCGTTGCTGCCCTGCGTCTTTATAAACTGTGATAATCTGGTCATGAATCACATCTCTCATCCAGGCGCCGTCTCACTCCGTCCTTCTCTCCTTGGTGGTTCTGTGGAGGGACAATGAGTGAGAAATAAGAGTGCCTACTACAGTTAAAGACAGAGGCAGATGGCTGAATCAAAGCCAAAATAGTTAATTATTCAAATCATTTATTTTATCTGCTTTGACCAACAATTTGTCTTTGTAGAGGCTGCGTCCCTGTTACTCTGGACAATTCACAAAAAACGCTGTTTACAATTGTCTTTGAAACTATTTTTATTGGTAGAAAGTAGATTTTGGGAAGAAAGTACTCAAAAAAGGGTTCTTTTCATGTTGTGAACACCATAAATGAATTAGGGGTGGTGTTATAAATCTCGGAACCCTTATAGGCAAAAACCCTGCCAAATAAAACCAAAACTATAATCATGACAAGAAGAAAATATGTCTTTTTATTAGCGTTCCTTGTATTCATCCAGCAAACGCCGCTAAGTGAATTAAAACCAAATTGCCCTCAGATATATATCCCTGCCAAGTGCCAATGTCAGGATTGCCCCTTTTTGTCAAGAAACCACAAATGTAGCAGATTAAAGCTTTACCACCACCAAGCCTGCCAGTACCAACTAGCTTCATCTGCCATTTAAAGCCTTCTAATCCATCATTAGCAGAAAGTTAGGCCTGCGCTTGCCACAAGCTTTTCTCTGCGCAGGAGTGCAACACCAAAATCTGCTTTGAATTGCTGCTGCCAGGTTCGATACTAACATCGAAACACGTGCGAACACACACCATGAAAATTCCTGACAACAGCGAGCCCCTCTCTCCACCTCGTAAAACTTGTTTATCTCATTTTAAGTTCCTTCAATAAAAATCATTTTTTATAGCAAGTCTCCCTGCTTGTTTATTCCAAACAACTTCCTTTTGATCCGGTCCCACAAATGTCACGCTGAGGGCACGGTGTCAGTCTTACTGTAAATCAGGAACCCAGTTTTTCCGAGTACCATGACACGCGGCGCAACCGGTAATGACCACGGGGGGAGGGTCGTGGTGATATTTGGGGGTGAAGTGGGAGCAGAGCAGGGGTGTCCAGCAATGCGTCACCGATCCCCTGAGTGCTTTCATCTCCTCTGATAAGTGCCATACCTAATCAGGTTAAAGCAGCGCATGCCACGGAAGGAGAGGAAATTCCAGCCAAAACGGTAACGTATCTGTTCCGCTCTCATGCGTCGCATTCCTCCAGCTAATTAGGAGTAAATATCTGACCCCGGAGAGAAAACGTCCACATTAGTCCAACCAGTCAGTCGGTGTGGTCCATCTGCACTCTCTCTTTCGCTCTCCTCATCCCCCCCCCCCCCCCCCTCTTTCCTCTCCCCTCTCACCCTAATTTGGCACACAGATGACAAAAAACATAGGGGAGTTCTCGGTAGGTTTCTTTCTTTCTTCCTTCGCTCCCCTCCTTTTTCTTCTCCAGCGTTAGGCCCCATCATTACTGACAGGCTATCAGTTGTTCTCATACCAGATTATCTACTGCCAATGACCTCCGGGTCGTGGCAGCGTGCTCTCCGCCACTTTCTCTCTCTTTGCTTTGCCTTTGTCCCGCCAAAGATACACTTCAGTGAGTTTTTAGGCTTTGCTGACTTGAAATCAAAGATACTATTGATAGCAGCTCCAATTTTAGTTTGTATAGTATGGGTTAAAGGAGAAGCTTAAACAGTGTAGTGCGTCATTCCTAAAAATCATCTCTAATTAAATAAAATGTATTAAAGAGACATATTCATCACTGATGAGAAAAAAAACAAGATGTTGTTAGGACTGTTTCTTGTGCTGTTTTATTCTGTCGTGATAGACAAATATTGTGTTTGTGTGTTTTGTTGCCTCACTCTCTTCACTCTAGACAGCAACTGATTTAAAAATGCCATGACAATATTTATTGCAGAAATGTCAAACTATCATCTGCCAGTTAAAATGATGATCCGCATCCAGAAGCAGTTGTGAGCAGTAGCTAAGTAATCTTTTCATCAAAATTGGAGTCCAAAAAGCTGAACTATCACAAAGCTCACAATAGGTTACAAGTACATAAAACAATGAATTCAAATAAAGTGAATGTTTATTTGTGTGGTCTCATCCAAACTCTTTCTCAAAATGACATTCCGATACAAACAAGCTGTTTCTCATTACACTTTGAGGGAAACATATTTTCTCCCAGATTAAGGTTTTTAGTTTTAATCATGTGGTTAACTTTGTTAATTGAAATAAAACAAAACAAGAATGCAAGAAAATTACTCTGGTATTAAGTAAAATATCCGTTTGGATTAGAATGTAAATGTTCGTTATGGTATTTAAGTTATGGACTTATATTAAAATAAGTCAATGTTGACTTTTGTTGCACAAAAGACACGAACAGGGGTTTCCTGGGTTTCTTGTGTTTGTTTTTTGCATAACTGGTCAGCGATGAAGTCTCAAAGCTTTAGAAGTGATGATATTTTTCTTTTCAGAAAATGAGCACGAGTTTCACTGAGTTGCAGAGTGTTTGTGGTGCGATCATGATGTTTATTTGTATATGAGCAAAATAACCTTCTCTTTCCAGTTTCTGTCTGAGGTGTTACGGGTGACCTCAGTTAAACTAATAATCAGACTGAATTAGACATTAATTCATACATATGAATCAATTACCAAATCAGAAATGTGGATGGCAACTTTCATGTGGATGACACGCTGTGGGGTAACAGTGCACATTTTCAGGTTTCTACTGGAAAGCATTTTAAGGGATGCAAACGGTGGTACCCACGAAATAATATCATAAATAATGTAAGTCAAGAAAAAAGTTCTCATTTTAAGTTCCTTCAATATAAAATCATGATGATCAAGGTTACCTGCGCCCCTAGTCTGTGGATGATAACCAACAAGATGAAATGTGGACTCAGTAGAGAATCCAGCTGCTGTGCTAGATAATTACAGTATCCCATCTGATGTTGTTGTTGGGCTTGTTTGTTTGATGGCTAAATGTTGGAGCCACAGGAGCAAACTGCAGGCAATGCTTCTCATTGAGTTTCCTCGGCTGGCTTTGGTGTGTGGCGTGTAACAAAGTATGCCAAACACCAACGTTATTTGTTGACTTAGCCTTTCATGCTTTGAATATAAAAAGGAAACAAGCAAGGATGACTTCTAATGAAGCCTGAGGTCCATTTGTATCTGACAAACATTGTTCCTAACAGAACTTTTGTGCTTTGTTGATTTCATCAATCTGCAGGGGAAACGTGTTGCAATACATGTCCAACCCTGGCGTCCACGTTCAAAGGAACAGTAACATATCCAAAAATGATTTTCACGTCATTGTCAGCTTCATGTCATAATCAATTTCTGCAAGATTTTCCACACCGCACTCCGACAAATCAAAACAGTCCTTGGTAATTTGGCTGCTTCCATTCACAGTCCATGTATTTATAACTGCGCAAACAGACTCACTCTATGTCTCATCAGCTGACGTACGCAGCATGCCACACACATAGCGGCGGGAAGCAGCCCAGTGTAATGCACTTGGAGCTGTTTACATTGCATTACAGAGAGAGGAAGGTGCTTGAGAGGCACATCATCATCCTGACCCGTGATCCTGACCTGTGTGCAAGTGGATGTCAAGCCGCAGTCCACATGTTCCAAACTGGACTGCGGTCAAGAGCAACATTAGCAGGCGTTTGGCAGGAAACTTGAACATTGTGATAGAACTACAGTGGGCAGAGAAGTACATTGTGTGTGTGTGTGTGTGTGTGTGTGTGTGTGTGTGTGTGTGTGTGTGTGTGTGTGTGTGTGTGTGTGTGTGTGTGTGTGTGTGTGTGTGCTTTCACCACCTCCTTTGCGCAACGCTGCACTTGCGTGTCATGAAGCATAAAGTTAAGCTCTGTAACAGCAAACATGATGTAAAAATCATCTGGAGCACAAGGCTTGTGTAGGAGTGACAAATGTTTCCAAGGCTGATGACAGATCTCCACGCATACAGAAGCTGTCATGATCTCTGATTGTGGAGACGGTGTAAAGCACCAAAAAAGGCTGCATCAAGTTCACTGTGTTCAACAAGGCATTAGTCAACAAGGAGGGGAGGACTGATGATGATATTGCTGGGTTATGTAGCGGCAGCAGCATTATGAACACTAGAGTGTAGTAACCCACATAAATGTGCTCTAACACACCACTTTAGTTTATAAAGCATCTGAAGACCACATTCGTGTGCAACAGCTAGCATTTACACCCGGGTGGCTCGCAATGTTGTTTTTTTTTACTCATATTTACTCTGTGGAAGGTAATTAGCGTGCTGATCAGAAACCATATTTATTCCCTCGTGGTCAACCACAGCGCTCTTTTCCACTTTGAAGTGTTTGCTGAGCAAAAACAACAACATCTAAATGTTTCCAGATAATAAGACAAGAAACTATTCTCAGCTTGATGTGACTCTTGTTGAATGTGCTGGTTCCTTTGAGTGGGTGGAAATTATGGCTGACTGAAATAAAGTAATTCATATGTACACGTTATTTATATATATATAAATGGACTAAAATATGGTCATATACCACCTCAGTGGTGTTCCACTCCATTCATTATCTATACTCCTGTGAGGTTATAACCAATTATGCCCATAGCTGCTCATTATGTGAAACATAACTGTGTGTAGAAACACACTAAATGTTATGATTTAGATGGGAAGAGGTTTTGCGCTTCTCCACCTTATAAATAATTAAACATTATATATCAAAAAGTGCTCTTTCTTAAGTTTTTGAGCTCCTCTGTGTGGCCCTCTTTCAGGGATTGTCTCTCCAAGTTGTGAACACAACACCGACATTTCATCACCGTTTAAGTTTATGCGGCCGAAATTTTAGCAAACAGATGTTTATTTAAACATCAAGCAGTTACAGAGCAACATTATCATTTAATTGGAGGCATGCTTATGGCCACCTTGTAAAAGTAAGTCCAATAGTCACTCTCTTTTAACTGATTTTGGTCTTAGCAATGCCTGATGGAAATATCTGGCATGTTCTTTAGCCAGGATTCCCACGGAAAAAAAGATGCAAAGATTTTATTTATTTACCTATTTTTCTTTGTTATATCTTACTTTGTTGTGTTTCTACACTGTAACTAGTTATTGACAAAACAATATCACCTTAAAGTCCATTCAGCAGCTGTTCCGGAGCTTTCAGTCACATCATATGATCTTCATCAGCATATTGACAGTTGTGCCCAGTGGTCATGTTTTCTATATTTATGAGCACTAAAAGTAGTTCTTGTCTACTTTGGCTTACTAATTAAGTTAATTCTTGATCTTGAAAACAGAAGTTGAGAAAACGATCTCACCTTAAGGTCCATTGAGTAGCTGTTCTGGAGCTTTCGATCATATCACATGATCTTGATCAGCAGATGAATTTGGGTTAATGTTTGGGTTTCTAAGGTCAAGAATGAACTTTGAATCTTGTGGTAACAATTTTTTGTTATTTTAGGTGTTATGGCCAGTATATATATATATATATATGCAATTGTTATTCTCTTAATCTAAAAGTGTTTCTTCATCCACTGCATCAAGACTTAAAACATGCTGATATCAAAATTACAACCAAATAAGAATATATGATCTAGGCAAAAAATCAAAGCTTACGAATAATAGTGCAGCTCAGCACAGACACAAACATACACACACACGGGTCAGCGGTCTGTGGTCTGAGCCTTGTTGTAGTCAGACAGCATGATGAAGTGTGTAGAGACCAGAAGAGAAAGAAAAGTGCTTCCTGGGCAGTGATGTGTGACAGGAGATATCAGAGAACTGGTGCAGGGTCAACCGTCGCTGACAGCCACCACACCTCTTGACATCCACCCGAGACCCCGGGAGTTGTGCTCCGCAGATATGGGTCAGTGGAGGCTGGAGATGTGCGGGTTCATCACCTCAGTGTGTGCATGTGATATTCGTTTAGTTTTTGTGTCTGTGCGAACTCTTTATGTGTCTCCCCGCTTATATCCACACTCTCTGATTCCCCAGAGGAGCAGCGCCGACTACCCAGGTGGTCCTGAGTCGCAAGGAGAAGAGGCAGCGAGCAGGTAACCTAAACCTTCACACCCCCTGCCTGCAGCTGCCTGATCTCCTCCCTCAGGAACCCGGGGCTTCTTTTACTCTGCACTTTGTTCTCCACCCTGCAGAACATTAGCACCACAATGACCTCAACAGAGAAACCCGAGTCCATAAAAACCTAATGGAGTAGGATGAAGGAGGCAGGCTGAGAAGAAAGGTAGCTGACCAAAACAAAAGGATGCCAAATTTTGACAGGGTTATATTCCGCTAAATTCCTGAACTAGAATTACCGCCTCCAGGTTGTATGCCTTCACCAATCAGTCAAGTAGCAGTTCACATCCATGTCTGTCCAAAATGTCATCATTTTAATCCTCTTAGACATTTGTGTGAAATTTACATAATTAGCATTTCAATTCTTGACTTATAACCAAAAAGGTATTAGGTTATAATGACCTTTGACCAACAAAATCTTACCAGTTCATCCTTGAGTTCAGGTGGACGTTTGTGCCAAATCTGAAGAAATTCGTGCAAGGCGTACCTGAGATATTGTGGTCACCATAATGCTTTAGACATGAGGTCACAATGCCCTTCACCTTTTAACTTTTACCACCAAAGTCTTATCAGTTCATCCGTCAGTTCAGGTGGACGTTTGTGCCAATTTGGACAAAAATCCCTCAAGGTGTATCGCGTTCAAAGGAATGGACATACATACATACAAATCGAAAAACATAATGCCTCCGGCCTCAGCCATCGCTGGAGCAGAGGCTTAAAAAACGGTCTTCATAGCACTGATTTGGACCTTGCCGGAGGGGGTTTGTTTTTAAGTACCAACTGCGGGTTTCGATTTGGGCTCGATCATTTTTCAAAAAGTATCCCCCTATCAGTGGTGAGGCAGGGGGAGAGAGGAGGGGACGGCCATGGCATGTAATAATGGCCTGTCATTTTTCATCAACATTCCCGGCAATGCATGACCCAGACTGGAGCCAGAAAACACACTTAGGGAGCTGACACACTTCACAGAAATACATCACTTGGGTCAGAGGGTCGGCCTGCGTCATGTTTACTGGTACCATGAGACCCAGCGTATGTGTGTGTGTGTGTGTGTGTGTGTGTGTGTGTGTGTGTGTGTGTGTGTGTGTGTGTGTGTGTGTGTGTGTGTGTGTGTGTGTGTGTGCGAAGACTCAGGGCTATAGTCCTCAACATCTCGGCTGGGAGGTTTAAGACAGGGGCTTCCTCTGCAGGAGAAAGAAAGCAGAGAGAGGATGTAGGGCTTCTCCCATTCATCCCCATGTCTGCATATTCTTCTTGTACTTTTATTTGTACCATCAGAATGCATTTCTTGAGAGAAAGTCAAGCACACTAGCCCTTGAGCTGAGGGCCCTCTAGGAGAGGATGGCTGCGCCACACAGACCCCCACACCCCCGAAACCCCACTCTTAGCCCCCTTCTCAAATTAGATCTCAGGTCTAATCAGAGACAGCTTGGCGTTGTGGGTGGAAACTAGCCACAAACCTCATCTTCAAACGGCTGTTGGTTGCTGCTGAGAGGCCCCCCTGTTCTGTTGACTGGGCGGGATGGAGCACTGTAAGCGGCGCTCTCAATTCTCTTGACCACACAATGGAAAATGGGAGAGAGACCACACAACAATGAGGGATTTCGAACACAGCGGCTGACCTACACCAAGTTTCAGAGTAAAAACCTACTGGGATAATACTCCTGAAAAGAACAGTAATTTAATGTCTTTCTTTCTCTTAGATGGAAGGTCAGGATGTTAAACAGTGTTTTGACAGAGACAGCAAAGAGGTGATAGATTAGTTTAGTATTAGATAAATCCAAGATTTTACCTGATAGTGAAACTAAATGAAAAGTTAGGTTGATCAGCAAAGTTTCATCCTGTGGGGAACAAAAATGTAAGGTTGACAATCCATCCAATAGTAAAACTCAGGGAATCATCAAAGTCATTAGGATGCATCGTCTAAGAACATTTATCGAAATTGAATGGTCAAATTACCCAGTAATTGTTGAGATATTTCAGTCTGGACCAAAGTGGCAGAGCAATCGACCGACTGACAATCTGGAGCTACACATCTTGCTTGGCTAGAGCTCATTTGGTTGTGACATTATTTTAGCTGCAAAAACAAATAGAGCCATTTTGAAACAAAAGAAGCAAACTGCAACCTGACATGCTTAATAAAATCTAGAAATATAGTAGCAGCTTTGTGACCTTCGGAGACTCAGCAGTTGTCGAGGTCAGCACTAAATTAGACAGCAATCAGCAAAGGATGAGCGCACTTAACCCACTGGGAGAAAAAGGGAGAAACAGTAGTGGATTTCTGGCAACCTCTACTTTGGCAAGGCCTCGTGATTATCACTTTGTATGGAAGCATTCATTTTGCTCTCAATTGTAAGACAGAAAAAAAGTCCATTCCCCTTATTACACTGGTAATGATAGATTGCTCTGGCTGAGAGCACAAGCCCAGCCAGCCGGCCCGCTGCGTTGCTACCTACACCACTGATGCCAGAGCAAATGGGTCCTTATTTAAATCTTGTCAAGGGTAAAATTGGGGCCGTAGCTAGTCATTACAATGTGGCACATAAAGTCTAATTTGGGTCAGGGTTGTGGTGGCCCAAAAGCAGTGCGAGTACAGTTTTACTACTCCCTATGTGTCTGAGAATTAAACAAATGTGCTTCACTCCATCAGTGACAAATGGACATGTTTAATGGCCATCAGTCTCTCCCTAAGGATGTTTTTCTATTATCTAACTAATGTACATTAAGACACGGAGAACGCCCACCAGTCAGATGACTCCTATTGGATGTGGATATTTTCATAACAACAAGTGAATTCTGTTAACAAAATTGCAATAAACATGACAATGTTCATGATGCAGCATCTGCTTTGGAAGGTAAGAATGTTTAGATGACGTAGTAACGGAGCCAATGTTATCATCTAAATTCTTTCTTTCTTTAATAAAGACTCCATCTATATCCAATCTCTCCTCCTCCATGGTGAAGTAATTAATGTTGAGTGCTCATTACAGCTGTTCAAACACTGGATGGCGGCCAAATGACCCACGCTCTAGGAAAACACGGCGATCTGCTCTGGCAAAGTAATTTTAAAGGGAGCATAATAACGTTTGTCATAACTCATAGGACACCGAGGACCCACCGAGAAAAGGCCTTCAGACCCAAACACTGTGTGTATGAATGTTTGTGTGTATGACACAAACCAAAACACTGTGTGTATGAATGTTTGTGTGTATGACACAAACCAAAACAGGCAGCTGTTCACACCGGGCCAGCAAAGAGAGGAGTGGATCCAGTGACGGAGGCCCTCCGCAGAGTGCCTCGTTTCATCTGTTGAGGAGGTCCAGAGATCAGAGGGACAGAGAAGGGTAGGCACCGAGGGGAAAGTCTCTCATGGGCCGATGTCAGGGGGCCAAAAACAGCGGAGAACGTCTCTCTCTCGCTCTCTCTCGCTCTCTCTTCCTCCGTGACTCATCTGGAGTGCATTAATTAGCAAGAGACGATTCGCCACCATCGTGGTTGGAACCACACGGGGCATGGTGGTGACAAGGCCCAAAACAAACGCTCCTTAAAGAGGGACAGGGTGGCAGAGGGGGGGGCGGAGAGCAGTAGCATGAGGATATGTCACACTTGGAACCGATTGCTATTACCAAATCCTTCCAAGGACCAGGAGGAAGCGGAAAGGAAGGGGGGGCGACAAGCGGAGATGCAGCAAAAAGTGGAGACGAACAAGAGCTGTCTCATTGCGACGATTATCATCCTTTCCACATCCCCCCCTCTGGACTTTCCACTTACAGCGGAAGACACTTTTCTCCAACAAACCTGTGCTGCACTTTCTCTCGATGGCCGAGGCACTAATCGAGGTCTGTTCAGAGGCGAAAACCCAGGAGCTACACGAGGAGAAATCCCCAGTTGACTATAATGGGCTCAACAGGCCCTCGGACATTAAATTACACTGCCTGCACATCAATTAATTCACCTCCGTTCTCTCCGCAAACAAAACGGCCCATTCACATATCATCGCAGATCCCGCTGAGCAAATAAATGCCTTCATCATGTCCATATGTTTTGGGTCAATGTTTTCTTTGCATTTTGAGTCATATTGATTTATGTCTGGACCTGGAAGCCTCTGTGTGTGTGTGTGTCTGTGTGTGTGTGTGATAGAAAAATAGCAAGAAGAGAGAGAGAGACAAGCAGACAGAGAGAAGTTACGCTGTGTACATTTGTGCGTTGACTTTAGACCCATGAGATGCTACTGGAAATAAGCCATTAAACCTTACATAGCTTGCCATATAAAAAAAACACAACACATAATATGTTTTGTGGGAGGGATTGTTGGGGATCAAAGACAGAGCAGCAGATATGAGTTTGTGTTCCTGGCTAGTCGAGGAGGGGGGTTGTCATACCAGACATGGTGAGCACATACATTTCCTCGGGCCCCGGGCGTGTGCTGAGGTTCTGCTGGGTGGACTCATTACTCACTGTGAGCCCTGAGCCGGGGGTTGACGGAGAAGCCGGTGTCACACCCACTATGCACTGACCGTTGTGTAATCCCTCCTGGGGTTGTGGAATGAGCTTGTAATGATGGCTGTTTTTTTTGATACGGCTTCACCCTCTGACACACGCAGACACGCTTGGGAGGCGTCCACGCAAACACGGACTAAAACCTGATGTGATGTAAGTGATACTACCCAGCGAGAGCTTCTGTCCATAGCAGGAAGCTCTTAGTAGAGGTTCACATGCACAAAAGTCCCTAAAGCATTTAAAACTGAAATGTTGCAGCAAGATCAATTAATTCCAATGGAACGCAGTGATCAGTGGATTCGAAGGCAGGGACGGAGTAAATACAGATTCATATTTTGACAAAACTGAACTCGAGCCATTAATCAATAGCAAACTGACTTAACGGGCCGAGTTTTAGGGAACAGAGAGCTGGAGAGTTGTAGTGTGGGAAATCATTTTTTATTTAAGCCAGGGGAAGCCTGAGGGAGGTTATGTGTTTGGTCGCTAAGTGTGTGGTGTGGGTCCGTTACTGAGAGAGTGTGCGCCTCTGTGTCTGTCCACGGCTAATCTCGCATTCTGCTGCACAAACTGCACAATATTTTGGCTGCCCAGTAATGGCTCTATGCTAAAGGACCTGTTATGGTTGCGGTGCCTCACACTTTCTCAAAACACCTTTTTTTATTGCCGGTTTGATACTACCCTCGACTGACTTTCACCCACTACTCTAAACCGGCCACCGGTCGGTGAGGGGCCGCTCAGTTTTATTGTTGTTTTTGGAAGGTGTGTTCTGCTGTACATTGCCGCCACTCAGCAACCATCCTCTGTTAGAGTAGATACTGCTCCACAAAAATTATTGATTTGCAGGCAGTTATGAGTCGATGGTCTTTTTAATGATCTGTGTGAACTAACTCTCCTGTTGTGAACAAAACCAGCATGCACCATACCAGGATTCTGACAATGAAGCAGTTTATTGGAATGCAGCCATCAGTAATTTTATTATTTACACATTTGCTTCTCTCTGACCTGCTGCATAATTAGGCTAACCTCTGTGATTTTGCCTCTTTATCAAGAATGTTCATGAATCCCTGTGGATGACATCATCTTGTGCTGGGGAGTTATAGCCAAACAGACAGAGAGAGAAGCATTACCAAGTGTAGCATCCTGATCCAAGCCCTCAGCAGGCACTCTCTTGAGCCAGCAGACCTGGACACCAGTAGAGAGAAATGCCCCCCGCCCCCTATTATTTCTGCTTCTCTCCCTGTTCTTGAAAGCTTGGTTACATCATCCTCAGTGTCCACATTTCAATAATGCCTCTGAAATCTCCCACTGGCTACAAGTCTCAGGGTGTGTGTGTGTGTGTGTGTGTGTGTGTGTGTGTGTGTGTGTGTGTGTGTGTGTGTGTGTGTGTGTGTGTGTGTGTGGGGGGGGGCTTGGGATGGAGAATGAAAAATAGCGGAATGTGTGATAAAGAATAACAACATGCATGCAGGAGTCGCTGAGCATTCGTTGAAAGAAGGGAGTTTAAAACATTTGGAACATGCCACTCGGATGTAGCTTTCTGTCTGTCCTCCTCTTCTCTCGTAATCCCTCCAAGTAGATGTGTAGTGGTAAGCGTTTGTATTGACTCAGGCTGGTCAGCCGAGCTCTCTTTTCAACCCACCTCCACCCCCACCCACCCCCACCATTCAGCCAGTGGGGGGGCTCTGAGCTCCATGCAGACCCAGCCATAGCAGACATTTTTGTGGTGAAATCATTAAACCCACGTGCAGCTCTCTCTCTGTGGTCACTGGGGGTCGTGCTCCTCTGCCTTTAGCTGAATAAATCATAAAGTTTGCCGGGGGACCACACAAGAAGACAGCGCAGTGCAGCCAGCCCATCTAGTCTATGCAGCCAGCGCAAAAACACATGCACACGCACAGCCCCAGACCTTGTTATTTTTCAGAAAAACACCAGCAGCGAGACAGAGACAGAGGAAGCGAGACAGAGAGAGGCAAGGAGGCAAAACTGTTAAGGCACCAGAAAAACAATAGAGAAGACATTGCATGAGAAATAATGTCAAAGAGATGATAAAATGTGTAAAGTTAACATGTCTGAGTTCTGTAAAACATAAAAAAGAAACACTTGCAGGTACAGCAAGGTGGAAATAAACTGGCAGAAAGGGAACTATTGAAACAGACTACATTGAAGGGGGAAAACTAAAGCTAATATACAAAAAAAACCCACTGAAGAATCTGAAAAAGATGTCAACAACATTTGCTATTAACATCAGGTCCGATGGAAGTGAAAAAAAACATGCATTTTTCTGAGCGTGCTCAGGAGCATCATAAAGGACAGAGATCCTCTCTCCCTCTCTGTCTCTGTCTGGATGACCTCCCCAGACTGATCCTTCAGACAAGACCCAACTACTAGAGGAGGAAGCACTGTCCTGTCTGAGGATCACATACTGTCTGGGGAACACTTAAACAGGTCCGGCTGAGAATGTGTGTGTTTGTGTTTGTGTCTGTATTTGCAAGTTGCACCAATTAATTAACTATATTAACTATATATTACCAGAGCAGATCACTAATAAAACCGTCACTGGGATTTTATAGAAAAACTTCTGTGGACACTTCAGTCACAGTTCCAGGTGAAGTTGTACAAGAAGACCAACGCTGGATGTCTTTGCTTCAGTGGTAGAAGTATTCCGAATTTTTTACTTTAAAGATGCCGTAATCCATTTTTTTATATAAAAGTTACTACAAGGGACTTTTATCTGGCTATGAAACAGTCTCAATTTGATACTGTTGCATCTATAACCTATATAAGGAAATGAGATCTGAGCGGATTATTACTGAATTGCAAATGATGTTCTGTGTCAGCTGTATTTCTAAAAAGGCGTCTGTTTGAAAATACATTAGTCATAACAATTTTGTAAGATGATAGGTGCTCTGCCTCAAGTGGCCAAAATAGGCTTTTGCAGACTTAACTTACATTAGGTATTAATATTAAAAGATAAAAGTTCTTGAATTATTCATTCATTGTATTTATCATTAAAGATATTTTTTACTGACATAAAATGTGGTTTAAAACAATGGCGTTCAACAATTCCTAATTTTACATGATGGTCATCGGTTGTGTATTTCTTAATTTGCAAAGTAACTACATCTGTTAAATAAAATCAAAGGGGAGTAAAAGGTCAAATAAAAAGTAAAATGAAACGGAAATACAGCGTGAAATACCTCATAATTGTACCTAATTGCAGTATTTGAGTCATTTTACTTAAATTCCACCTCTGCTTCGCTCCTAATGCACAGACTAGTCATTTGATATGTGACCAATGAATTTATACCATTACACCACCAACACACTTCTTAAAACAATCCATTTTTTAATGTTTGCCACCGACTTTTAAACCATTAACCACTCTTGTCTGTTTTTTTAACACCCTGCTGTCCTTCTTTGTTGTTCCCTCTTTCTTCACCTCCATCAAGCCCCTGTCACCTGACTAAAAGATGGGGGTCGTCACGCGTGTCATAGTGAGAAATGTAAGTGGCAGAGCAGCCTGGAGAAAGAGGAGAGGGCGAGGGTGGAGGTTGAAACTCTACCCTCACCGTTAACGGAGGCCATACCACCTCTCGACCCCAGGCCACACATTTCTGAGTGAACTTTGGCCCTGTGACCACACCAGTGGTGCTCGGTACCTCCTCCAGTCATACATACACATACATACACACATTATATCCTCAGACACCCTCTGGCTTGCGGGCAGGCAGCCATTACCTGGAGATTGTATCAGTGTCAGTGTGTGGGGGATTCTTGCTCCCTTGGGGTAAAGCACAGAGGGCAGGCGCCTGATCTCTCTGTGAAATGTTAATGTGGAACAAAACAGGCTGAACTTTGAGTGTAGCAATGTGTGGAGCCGTGCTCATTGGTTAAAGCAAACCACCCAGCCAAATTCCAGTGATTAAAAAAATCACCAAGTATGTAAAATTAGGCTTCAAAGTAATGACAAAAAAAGCAGTATTCTCTGCTCTGAAATGCTAAGGGCAAGTGCGCTGAAGAGACTGTATTTTAAAAGTATAATACTCTCTGTCCGTGTCGTAGTTTCATCCTGTTGCTTTATAATGTACCAGAATTCACAAGTCTGTAGGATATTACCACAGACATTCTTGTTATGATATATATATATGAGACTAATGATAGTCTCTGCAAGTTGTTCATCTACATTAGCCATTGGTGCTAACTGCTAGGCTACTAGCTTGTCTGATGATGTGTCCCTCTATAAAACAACGTAAGGTAGTAGCATCTCGTACACAGTAAACTACACAGTAGTCCAAAGTAAAACGATAGGAGATGCTTCTTACTATAGTTATAACACCAGCGAACAAGGCATTTTACACTCATTTACACATTGGTGGGCATGTTCTGCCAACAACTGCATCAGATGTCGACAGAACTGGAGGATGAAGGCCGGGGATGGTGAATCTGTTCGTCCCACTGAATCCCAGGTGTCTTCTTAGAAAGTTTTTGAAACTATCCAGTGTAAAATGTTCACTGCAGAGGCACCGATGTTGGTGGTGATCCAAAGCTCTCCATCAAAGTGGCTGCTCACAAAGTTAATCCACCTTTCTTTACGTTATAACTTTTTGGTAATCTAAATGAGTTGATTTAGCTTTTTTTGTAAATCCTGACATCAAGGGAATATGCATTTGAGGAAAGTCATAGCAAGCTAACTAACTGTAAGCTGTGGTAAGTATGTACGTAGTGTTGTAACTCACTATTGAGCTGCAGAACCACTAAAGCTATGCACTGCAGTTATTGTCTAGTGTGAAGGGGTTATGCAAAATGCCTGAAAAAAAAATCTTGAACACAAAACTTATGAAAAACTGTTTAACAGTCAAACTCCATAATTCAGTACAAAATAGTTGACAGTCTTTTCACATTTTCTCAACAATTATTTTTCTAACATGTATAATGTGATTAGAAACAAAACTCTGATTTTACTTCACCCAGACTTTTAAGAAACTCCATCAGCATCAATTGGCATGTGATCAAAACCAAAACAAATCAGACAGCTTTGAGTACTTTGCAAAGCTTTCTAAGCACACATTGATGGTTTCACAGTCAAATCACTTACTTGCATACAGTATATCTGCAGTGCCTTCATTAGATTAAAGCAAAAATGTCCCATTCAAGCTACAGTTGGAGTTTCATTAGCACTGGTATTTCAATTTTGTAGACGTCAAATTGGCCAAGGAATGCAGTTTGTTCCTTATCAAAGTCTGGAAGTCAGGGATCTGGAAATGCCTTGCTTTGTTGAGCGTTTAGTTTATCTGTCTCGTAATTGCACATTGTAAAACTGTCTTTCTGGGCTTCTTGCAATCCCCAGTGGCCAATGTAACCATCTGGCCCTCGCAAAGATCTGAGCAGGAAGTTATGTGAGACGTAAGAGGATAGGAACTCTGATAATGGATGTTTAGCCTCACATAAAGTCGGCTGATTCTTCTGCAATCTCGTCATTGTCTGAAGTACCTGTCACCGCGTGTTTGACTACCTTGCCAAAGTCGTCAATCTTAACAGTGCTTTCCTGCAGTAAGATGCTCAACAGGACGTTAACAAGCTTACGTTTTTTTTGCACAATGCACTCTGCATTGGTGTGCAGGTGGAAAGCATGCCGACCACTGTGTTACTCGACCTGGCATAAATGGTTCATTGAATCAGAAATTCTGGCATCTCTTTACCTAAGTGCAGGTGGATGGAGCACACAGCCAAGTCTTTGTGCAAACTAGCATTGCAATATCACCATGGGGAGCACCTGCTGTGTTCATGCACACATATTTCTCTATTATGAGTCTATGTGTCAACATGACATAGTGATAAAAACATTCTTTCATTATTTTACCTTTATATTCTTCCTAATATCCTGTCATTTCAGGGCTTGTAAGGTTATCAAGACACATGTTCTGTGTCTATCTTCATCATGCCTTTAACAATAAATCACTCTGTTAACACATATGAGCAGGTGGCTGGCAGCCTCTCATCAGCCAAGTAACACAGTCCGATTGTGTAGGATGAGAGAGCATGTACCTACAGCATCCCTACTTTCAGAAAGCTGGAGACGAACACAGGGATATTAAGACAAGGAGGTCCGAGTAGACTCAACCCTCTCAGGGCACCCTCTGTGCACAGATCCCTCTTTATGCTCCTGTTTATTATGGTCCCAAGTAATCCATGCCTTGTGCACTACACCAGAGCTGCCATATGTCAACATCTTGCTGGTGGGTTTGCAGGGTTCCAAACAACAGATAGGGTGCACTGAACCTACCATGTAAACTTTATAAAACACATTCAGCCGAACTGTAATTATTTACAAAACCAGAGCATGGGAATATTTTTAGTAGAAGAAGGGGAGAAGTTTGTTGCCCGAGGCCTTTTGTGATAAAAACATTTAATACGAATTTTAGTTTACAAGCACCTTGTTATGACACCTTCAAAGCTACAGCGAGGTTGAACTCAAAGCCTTTATTTACTAAAGGGTTAGATAATGCTGTATTGTATACGAGTGTTTCATTTGCGCAGCTTTTCCAGCATGGCTAACACACAGGTTTGTGTGTGTGTGTCAACATTTCACCTTCAGTGCCTTCACGGTCTAATGGAGGGTTCTGCAAAATTTAGTCCACCTTTCCGTAGAGCAGGCGTGGCAAAAACGGGTGGGGGAGAGGGGTAGTTGGTGAAGAGCGAGGGGGGTTATTTTTGTGAGCACCCCTACAATGCTCCACCTGTGCCTCAGCCATACCCCAGAGGACCACCCACTTAGGGAGAGAGAGGGCAGTCGAGAATCCCTATAACCTCTTTGGGTGGGCAATAAGGCCCTACGCTGAAGTAGAGTGTTTGAGACAAGTGAAAGACTCAGGAGGAAGGACTCTCAGGGAATACTATCACACCACCAGCGAAGAATAGCAAGTGCTGGTGTGAATTAAAGAGGTGCTACATCAGGGCAGCCTGCGTGTGTGTGTGTGTGTGTGTGTGTGTGTGTGTGTGTGTGTGTAGTGGTAGTGGAGGTACATGCATATACATATGTGTGCATCGTGTGAAGTTGAGTTAGAGTGAGAAAAACTGACTTTACTATCCATATGGAATTAACAGGTTAACAGACCTGTGTTCATTTCATCATAGAACTCAGTACAATCAGAAATCAGCACGCTATACATCATGCTATAAATATCAAAGACACTCCAAACACTCCTCTCATCCCTCTCATCGCCACTTTCAGGGTGAATTTCATGCAGATAACCATAAACATTAATAACTGTCAGTTTTGATGGCAGCATGAAACAGCTAACACCAGATGAGCAGCAGGCCTCCACAGAAGACACACTGAGGTCTCAAAGGTCAAAGACACACTTCACCATTACTGATATAATGCTGAGCAGGTTTGGTGAAGAGGGAGTTACGGTACTATAAAACACTGGGGTACAAAAACCGCCATCAGCTTTGATGTGCTTTTATTCTGATTAAAATGTCTGCAGTTACCATAAACACACAAATCAGGGTAGCAAGAAAGCACTTTTTATGCCCCTTTTCCAAATAGGCTAGATATGGCAATAAACAACAAAGAGGGTCTGACCTGATATAAGACACTTAAACCTCCTTATCTGTAAGTGTAAAGCTGGAGGTCAGTGTTGATTACGGCCTTGTTTGACCCTGTGAATTTAAGGCGTCATTAGACCTCCACTGCAGTGCTTTTTGGATGGTCGAAAAGCATCATACAGTCCTTGAACATCTTTGAAACAACTCAAATTATCTATCTGACAGTAAGCTCCACTTAACGCAGCTTGTGGCAGGTGTGGAAGTAAGAAAGTAGACAGGATTATGGCATTTTGTCCCTCTTTGTCACAGCAGGATTTTGAGTGTGGCTGTTGTCTATAAATGCTGACTGCTGTTCTGACGTGGAGGGAGGAAAAATCATAAAAAGTAATAATTTCAGCATACGTTGGCCTTTAAGATTCATTCTGTGACAACTTTTAGGGACGAAGCAAAAAAAGTGTCCAGTTCAACAAAATAAAATGAACATTAAAATAAACCGATCACTTACATAAAAACACATGCTGCATCAATCAATGTTTGGGAAACCAAAGATCTGGTATGAAAAATATACATCATAGTGTGAATCAGACATCTTTACATAGTATGTAATTCTGTGTGAAAGTAAGTGTAAATTACACATAATGGCGAGGCGTAAGGATGAGCGTCTGGTTGTGTTTGCTTGTATCTATCTTTGCTTATATGAATGTGAGTGATTGATGGCTGAGGAAAGAGGTGAAGGCCTCCTCCCCGGTGGTCTGACTGGGCTCTTAGCCACTGTGCAATGATCGCTGCTGCTGCTATCCCTGACCCACATCACCACATCATTGACACTAAACCGACCGCCAATCTTCCGTTGGCCTGTTGCCCTTGGCACCGTCTGTGCTGGAGCTGTTTGGATTATCACCCTGCTTCATAATGAAGGCCGAACAATAATGAAGAGGAACACTGTATCCACAAACTACAAGATAAAGTTTGTTTGTCTATCATTATTGTCAGGCTGACTAATATTTTCCTATTTTAAAAAAAGAAACAAAAAAACGTGGTGTGCGCTGCTGCACAGGCCAACCCTGCGGTGCACGTGTTAAGTGGCAAACACAGGGAGGATAAAACAGCTCAGGAACACTATCCCATGTTCAAATAAACAGAGGTGTGTGGGGTCTGAAGGACAAACACACATTCATTAGGTGTCTCGGTGCCTCCAGAGCCGTAGTGTTTGCGCAGTGATGCACACACACATTCACACACATGGCCTTACTCTCTCTTTTTTATCTCTTATTCTCTCTTTTTCTCAGACACACACAATCACACAACCCCCAATTAGACAATCAAACAGCTCCAATGACCCTTAGTTTCTCTGGGATTTGGAGTTTACACCCCGACATGGGCCGCCCATTCCTGTTTACCCAAGAAACCTGACTGATGGATAGTATTGTTTGGCCTTTCGCAGCTATAATTGGCTCCGTTGTATAGGTTAAAGCTTGGGATATATTCTGCAGGCCCCAAACATGCCACGCTTGGCCTCAGGGTCAATGACACTCATATCAGTCCAGGGCCCCCTAAATGGTAAAAGGGTCAGTAGTGAACATCACTGGCTCGCTAACGACATTGGTGATGACTCCACCTTCTTACCCCGTCTCCATCTCAGTGCTGCTGAACCAGAGACACAAGCTCGGCCAAGCATGCCTTCTAACCCCCCAGCACCCAGTAAATATTTAGCCAGGACTCCACACTGTGACACACAGCCAGTCCAAACAACCTGCTAAACAATTATCATTGGCATAATCTGTATACTGCTCTGCCTCCTTTATGTATCCATGTGTCAATATAGTATTTGGCTTTAAAATGCCATGTGATATTTTGTTAGCTTGAAATGTCAAATTGTACTGAATGTGTACCGACTATCATTCAGACACCACAGAGAAAGAAAATATACATTTCAAGCTGGAAAGTCAATGCTGTGAATAATGTCCAGGGACTGGGGTCAGTATGTTTCTGCTCTCACTAGCAGCATTGTCCCTCAAACACAAAAATTCAACAATTTTGCATAAAAATCAATTTACAACGGCACAAGACGGTCAGTCTTAAAAGTTGATAACCACGCTGGCAACATAGAAAAGGCGACTGCAAACACAGTAACCACAAGATGTCAAAACAGCAGTTTAACAACTAACTGCGTCATTGGGCAAGACGTCGGCTGAGAGACATCAGTTGTATAATTTTCTACAGCTGCAGCACAAGAAACTCTGTCTAAATATAATATATAAAGATGATTCAGCCATAGGCTAATTGTTTATGTTAAGGTGGAAAGCTAGCTTTAAAAAAAAAGGTTTAGACTGTATGCTATGATGGAAAATAATTTAGTTACGTGGATCTACAAGAGTCATTAATGACTATGCCACTGGTTGCTAAGCATTCAACAAAGACAGGTGCAAACACATGACACCTCTGTGTTTGGCCACTGGTGAAGTTGTCACACTTGGTTATGCAAACATTTGCTAAAATATGGCTTCCGCTCCTCTGCTGCTTGCTAATGAGGCTGCAGGCAAAGGGATTTAAGGATGTCCAGCATTTTGTGGTTGCTCTTGGAGACCACGCCATTTCCAATAAATGTGATGATTTCTTATTTTTATGTGTTGTAGTTTGTGTTACAATCTCAAGTTTCATTTCCGTCCACACCGGAGGTCTACAGCGGTGATGAATCAACACGAAGCTTACAGTAACTGAGCTGTAATCCAACAATGATAGATGTTTGTGTACTGTGGCTACCCATACTGCCAAATACTATTTTGATTTCCAGCTGCACTGTTTGTGGTGGTCATCAAAAGTTAGCTAGATAGACAATATCTTGTGAGGGACGAAGGAAAAGATTGGGCTTTGTAATTGACAGTACTGATCATTCAAAGGGTAATAAACGTAACTCAAACTGTCCATATGAAAAAGAAAGGAAAACATTGTTGTTTGGTACATGTGCAAAATGGACAGTAGAGTAGGTAGAGTTTATTCTCAACATTTGTACAGCCTAAAGGCAGGACTGTCACCAACCTTTATTGAGCTCTATCAGAGACCAGCAATGCAAAGACATCCTTAGATAAATGTCTTCCTATACACACCTGTATAGGAAGACATTTATTAAATGTCAACTGAACAACAATGGCGTAATGGAGTAAAAAAGTCCACTTTTGAGCAGAAGTCCAAGAAAAAGTTAAAAAGTTTGTGATGCAAACTAACCAATTACTCATAAATTGAGTGGATGGATGAGTTTTTTACTCCAAACACACTGCAGACCCAAAAGTGACCTCTTTAGCAAACCTTCCTAAGTAATCACTTAGTGGTCAGAACATACACAGCATTGTTTTTCATTTATATTTATCATGCTGCTCAGCTAGAGCAGGACAACAGAAATCAACATCTCCTCACTGGAGTAACAGCCACATTTTATTCATGGAATAACAAAATAAATGCCAATACTTGAACAGCACAGTGTAAAACTTGAAGCAAGTTCAAGATTGTTTGAACATCACTGATGGGATTCAACCGCAACAGCACTGTCCAGTTGACCACACAAATATTTGGAGTACGCAGTGATACTTGGCAGCCTCCTTCTCCTTGAAACAGCATGCAAGCCACAGGTTGTGAAAGACTGGTAGGGAAAAAATCCACTTTCCCAAGGAAGGACAAGTGCTGAAATGCATCTGAACATTGCACTGTTCTGCACAAATGATTTATGATCAATCCATCCTCTAATTTTCTTGCTGGTTTGTCTCACCAGGATTGTCGAGTTCGGTCGACTCTCCCTTGGTTTCAGAATTCACAGAGCTCTTTTGGTGGGCTGAGTGCACCGCAGGAACATAAAGGCTCAGTTCATTTAGCATCTTAATAAAAAACATGCCATATGGCTTCTATGTCTTGGCCTGTAAAATCATAACAGCCCTACTAATCAAAGACATTGTGTCAAAGGAATACTGATTCCAGTTGTGGCCAAATGTTGGCAAGACACCCCGTTTCCTTCTTTATATTCCTCTGCCAAAGGCTGAATAAAAGAGTCAGTATTTTACAGGAAATTAGCACAAACTGTACATCTAAGAGTATCGACGTCAAACACCTGTTCATGCAGACCACCATTCGGATGAAATATATTGCTGTTCCCAATTATGCACAGTATATATCAGATGGAAATGAAAACAGACCCCTAAATTAAAGGCTCAGTTCACTGAAAGTACAAATAAACATATTTCTCTCACTTGACCTTCGTGTATCTAATATTTTAGATAGTTTTGTTTTTCGTCCAATCTTTGACACATTAGAGCCTAAACATTTACCACCACTTCAATATATCGCATCCTTAGAGCCTTACCTCACATGATATTTAAAAAAATAAACAGGAATGTGTCTTTCCAGAAAAACAAGGAGCATGTTACTCTTTACAATCCACAGACGTCACTGTGGAAGGTTTCATTGGAACAACTTTCTACTGAAGACACAGTGTCTCCGAAAAGTGTTGACATTGTGTTCTTTCGATTATTCTGAGTAACAGGGCAGGTAAGTTTAGTTTTTAAAATTCAGCTTCAGTTTCAGGCCCAGAACTACACCTCACTTATATACTTGTTAAATATAAGACGCCGTCTTACAGCCAAAACACTTCGTCTCTGACAAGGAGAGGATGGATAAGCAGCAGAGGGAAACATTTTATCAGAGTCTTTGTACATCTCAAGTCATGTAAGTATACTTAAAGTCCTTGGTGGTCCAATACTGCTATCAGCATCTGGAATGCAGCACAGTGGTGACTGCACCCAAAAAGTTTTGCTCTGTATCTTTGCAATTAGCTGAAGATAAACTTGGTGTTTTACACTGTCCTGATTTATCCTTTGTTTCTTAAATGATTTACAAAATGATCTTTCCCACAAGAAAGTACAAACATGTAGCCTGTGTTTATGGTCACTGACTTTGGTTAATTTGTTGTCTGCTTTAAATGGCTTTGACGGGAGTATGAAGATAATGATGCAGTGTTTACGTTTTTGAGTGTTTTGTGGTAATAGGCCTGCAACTGTTTGCCTGTTTTGTACTCTTGTGCGGATGGGATTACGCACATGGATGGAGGACATCCGCAGGTTTCAGACCGTGTGAGAGACAGCTCGTCTGTCCAAGTGTCAATGTGATGGAGGGTTTGAGGAATTGGAGGGGGACATACAGTGGCAGACAGGGCAGTGACCCCATCCGTCTGAGATAAACCCTGCTGAGAGAGGTCTAAGGCCGGAGACGCCACTGCTCAATCACAAACAGTGCATTTACATGCACTTTGGTAAACGGTTTATTGTCAGATTTTTGCAACTTGAACTATTTAAACTTGTGTAAATGAGAAGAGAAACCTGGGTTCTTGTCCATGTATTGGTTTCATATTCTTTCTACACGTGCCCATGTAGATGACAAATATTTCAAAGCAGCAGTGAAAAGAAACTTGTTACCGAAGTTCAACTAAAAGTAAGAATGACACTTATACAGATCTCAGTCTCCACAGCTGACATGTAAACTGTACATTTAGATACATTTGCACAGCAAGAAAAAACTTATGTTGCTCACTTTAGAGCCTGTTCTCCTACTGCACCATTAATCCAAATGCTCCTACAATAAATCAAAGAAAAAAATCATTCAGCTGCAGTCATATAGAACTGACTGATGACACTTAATATATGCCAACATATGGTATATATTACGACAGAAACCTGATTACTGAATGTAGCGAATACAGATTTTACATTAAACAGGTTATTGCAGTGCATAT
>NC_072457.1:13682923-13687599 GCF_027596085.1 Anoplopoma fimbria
CCTCAAAACAAATAATGAAGCATTATGTTTATTTAGTATTTCATATGTTGAAAAAAAAAAGTTATTGATTGTATATTGAAAATTTTCCTAAAGTATAGTATGTTGGAAAAAAGTCATGCTATAGAATGTCGGAAATTTCATGCAAAAAATACATAGTATAGTGTTTCAAATATTTCATAAAAAAAGTTTCATTATAATATGTTGAATATTTCATGAACATTTTATTATATTGTGCAGAAAAATGTCATTGCAATATATATCGAAAAAGTCCTAGTCTAGTAGGTCAAAAAATCTCAAGAAAAAATAGTAGGGTGTCAAATATGGCTTTTTTTTATGACAGTTTTGGACTTTGGATTTTTTTCATGTTCAACCATGAATTTTTCAAAAACATTATTAATAAACTATACTACGTCCTTTCATGACACACCTCTATTCTGATTTTTTTTAATGAAAGCTTTTTTCATATATTTTCAATTTACTATATATTTTTTTAATAATACTTTAATAGGACTTTTAAAAATATGCTATATTACGATGTATATTTTGGTATACAATACTAAGAATATTTTTTCATGACATTTTTCTTCATACTGTATGATGACTTTTTAATAAAGATTTTAGTTTTACCACACTATGACTTTTTTAATGACTGTTTTTGACGTACTATACTATGACTTTTTGGAATTCCATTTTTCAACATACTATACAATGATTTTTCAAAATCCTATCCATAGGGGTTTTTGACCTTTTCATTGACCTATTTTTATTGACATTCTGCGACATGCACAAATATACGATTTCTTTTTTTACAATTTTCAACATACTATTCTGAGATTTTTTTCTCATCTTTTATGACATTCTATACTTTACGTTTTTTTCATTTATTTTTACATATTATACTATTTTTTAAATTGTCCATGAAATATGACAAATTTCTTGACATTTTTTAATATAGTACATCCAAAACTATTTATTTTTGACTTTTTTTACAAACTATGCTATGAGTTTTTAAAACTTTTTTTTCAATGTTATTATTGACATACTATACTGTGAAGTTATAATAGTATTTTCATGGCAATTTTCAACATTTTATACCATGTGATTTTTTTTTCACATCTTTTAAAACATTATAATCTTATGACATATTATACTATGATTTTTTTAGACCTCCTATACAATGACATTTTCGACTTTTTCCATTACTTACTATGCTATGACTTTTTTCATGACCTATTAAGACAAGTAATTAATTACTTTATTATTCATGATATTTTTGACACTCTATACTATGAGTGGTTAATGGTATTTTACCACTTAATATACTGTGATTTTTCACATTTCTCGAGAACGTAATAAAACTTTTTTATAACCTTTGGTGATATACCATAATATAACGACATAATTTACTGTGAGCTTTCTTTCAAATCTTTTTTGACATACGTTGCTCAGACTTATTAAAATAAGATACTATAATTTATTTTACAAACTTTTATATTTTTTTATATTTTCTATAACACACCACACAATGATTTTTTTTTTATGAAATTTTGACGTACTATTCTGTGATCTTTTAATGACATTTCTTGACATACCATTTGTTTTTTTTCTCATCATTTTTTAACATTCTAACTATTATTCTTTGACATTATACTATGCTTTTAAGACATACTATACTATGACTCTTTTGACCTTTTCCATGACCTGCTATTTTATTAAATTACATTTTAATGACTTTTTTCAACAATGTATACTACTACTTTTTTACATTACATTTTTTGTCATCCTATGCTATGACTATTTTTTTATGAAAACCTTCACATATTACACCATGATTTTACTTTTTGCATTATTCAAAATACTAAGTTCTTTTCACAGCTTTTATGACATTATATGCTATTATTTTTAGATGTATTATGCTGTGATTTTTTTCAACATATTTTACTTCTACAGACTATGTTGAAGTCTTCCATGACATGATATATATACATATACATATACATATACACATATATACACACACACACATCTTTTCTACAGTGATACATTCATCACCAAGTAAAAACAGAACAATAGACTCAAAAGCATGGTTCATTGTATCAATGTCACATGCATTACTTTTTATGTGACATTACTGGGTCTAATAGCTGTCGCTTTAAAACCGTTGTGTATTTATTTTTATTCACCCTCCCATCTCTACTGTGACTTCCTGTTTGGCTCTTGCCAAAGATTCAAAGACCACTTTCAAAAAACATCTCAATACAAATTCTGATCCAGAACTAGTTTGTAATTCACACAATCTGCCCTGTCTGTAGCAATCACATGATTTTAGACCTGATAACCTACTAAAGCTCTGGACCAGACCAAAGAAAAAGAATGAAAAGATGTAAACACTGTCTGAAGAATAATAAATCAGCACCGAAGTCCTAATTATGCTGACTTCCTTCCACACACATCTCTTCGTCTCCTCTGCCTCTCGTCTCTTGTTGTTGTCCATGGTTTAGTCCTGGTAAGTTTGCACCAGCAGCCACATCAGCAGCACAGTGATTAAGACGATCATGAAGTTGAGGAACAGCTCCAAAAGGCACACAGCTTCAATGACTTGTTTTCATGAAATATTCAACATACATGCTAAACTATGACAATGAACTATGACTATGACACTATGACTATGAAATTTGAAATATAAGCAATTTTTTTCATGACATTTTTTTTCCCAACATGCTATACAATTACTTTTTTCGGCACGCTATACTATGACTTTTTAAGACTTTTATCGGCAGGCTATATAGTATGACTTTTTTCGACATTCTATAATGGCTTTTTATTTTTTTTACTTCTTTCGAAATGCTATTGTATGACTTTTTTCAACATGCTACACTACGACTTTTTTATGACTTTTTTTTGACATGCTAAAACATGACTTTTGACATGCTAAAACCTAACCCTTCTTTGATATACTATACTTTGACTTTGACATAAAATGTTTTGAAATACTATATTGTTACTTTTTTCATTACATTTTTTGACACACTTTACTATGACTGTTCAATCACATTTTTCAACAAAAAATCTGTGATATTTTTGGACGTACGATATTATGCCTTTATTCATTGAATTTTCGACATACTATACTATGACTTTTATTCAAAGTTTTCGCAATACAATACCATGTTTTTTTTTTCCACGAAAATGTTCCCCTTTAATTACGATTTTGAAAAGTTTGCCACATTGTATACTATGATTTTTATACACGTAAACCCTTTTAAGCCTCGTTTCTTTTTTAATGAAATTTTCAACTTGGTATACTTTGAAATTTTTCATGAATTTGTGTGGGTTAGGTTTAATAATAATTTTCGACATACTATACTAGGACCTTTTTCATAAAACGTTCGACAGACTATACTGTGATAGTTCTCAACAAAAAATACTATTACTTGAAAGTGTTCCACATACTATATTCAATATATTATACTTTTACATGAAATTTTGGAAATACTAAACTGTTACATTTTTCATGACATTTCTTGATAGTTTTTCCTAACATAAGATATTACTTTTTTTCAGGAAATTTTCAACATGCTTTACTATGAATTTTTACATGACATTTTTCTTTATACTATACTAGGACTTTTATCATGACATTTTTAATAACATACAATGATATTACTTTTTCCCCAAAATATCTGAAAAAGTCATGCTATATACTGTACTATGACATTTATCCATGACTTGAAAATTGCTTTTTAACTCCTTTATTATGATGCCATAACGTCATGTCATGTCATTTTCTGGGATACTATACTATGATTTTTTTTCCATCAAAGTTTTAAACAAACGATTTCAGACTTTTAATGACATTTCCACATACTATACCATGACTTTTTTAATGAAATCTGACAAAATATTTATATATTTTTTTGCTCAAATCATAAGTTAAGCCTTTAAATCATGCAACATATTTGCACATTAAAGTAAATTGAATATGGTTAGCTTAACATGTACTTTAATCATAATATTACAAAACAAATTAGATCAAAGATGATCTGATAATCATCTGAAGTACATCATAATCCAAATAACAGAAGTAAATTGCTACTTACATTGAAAGTAATTCAAAAGACACATGGAAAACAACAGCAAACACTCAATACAGGTAAAGGTGTTTGGAGACAAAGGGGAGGAAGTCCTCCTCTGGGTCTCTATTTATAAGGTCGGAGGTACTACCATAAGTACAGTGAACCACCACTTGGTGCCTCTTGTGGAGAGGAGGGCTAAAAGACTGCTGTTTCTAACAATATACTATGACTTTTTTTTCATGAAATTTTCAACATGCTATACTATTACCCTTTTCCTGAAATCTGACATGCTATCCTATGCCCTTTTTTCATAACATTTTTGGACATATTAAAAAAATGAATATAAAAAAAAAAATGTATTATGCCATAACTTTTTTCATGTAATTTTCAGGGAATACTATAGTATGAATTTTTCTTGACAGTTTTCAACATAAATTTTTTGACTTTTTTTCATGACATTTTTGACTTATTAAACTAACATTTTTTCATGAAATTTTCATCATACTAAACCCTATGAACTGTGTTTTTTGCATTCGAGTTTTTGACAAACTATATGAATGAATGAATGAATTATATGAATGAATTAATTATGAATTAATT